>NW_027046757.1:0-21204 GCF_025399875.1 Dalotia coriaria | reverse complement strand
AAAAAACGATTTAAATGTTTGAAAAATTTTTTTTTTTTTTTAAATTTTTTTAAAAAAAAGTTAAAAAGGGGTTTTTTTTGGAGTTTTTTTTTTCTGCGTTTTAACCCCAAAAAAAAGCTTTTTTAAAAAACAAAAACGAAATTTTTAAAAATTTTTTTTTGTTTTTATTTTTTTTTTTACGCCCCGAAAAATTTTTTTTGAAAAGGCAAAAATTTAAACGATCAAAATGCGGCTTTTTTTAGCAAAACAGCACTTTTTATTTTAAATTGCGTTTTAACGCGAAAAACAGAAAAAATGACAAATTTTTTTATTATTCTTTTTTTTAAAATATTGCTTCATTTAAACGATTTCAAGATTAAAATTTTGAAAATGCTTATTTTCCCGACGTTTTGAGTTTTAATCGCGTTTTAACCGAAAAACATAAAAAACACAAAATTTTTTTATTATTCGTTTTATTAATATTGCTTCTATTTGAACGTTTTAAAACACAAAAATGCTAAAATGCTTATTTTGAAAAACGAAGTTTTGGCTTTAATTGCTTTTTTTACGCGTCGCAAAAAAACGAAAAATTTTTATTATTCTTTTTTATTAATATTGCGTTTTTGAACGTTTTAAGATCTAAAATGCTTGAAAATGTTTTTTTTGCAAAACAGCACTTTTTGAGTTTATTCGCTTTTTAAGCGTAAAACAGCATAAAAAACGACAAAAATTTTTATTATTCGTTTTTATTATTATTGCGTCTATTTGAATCGATTTTTAACGATTCTAAAATGCTTGAAAATGCTTTTATTTCTAGCAAAACAGCACGTTTTGAGTTTATTCTGTGTTTTAACGCGTAAACAGCATGTAAAAACGACGAAATTTTTTATTATTCGTTTTTATTTTATTGCGTCATTTTAAAACGATTTCAACGATCTAAAATGCTTGAAAATGTTTATTTTAGCAAACAGCACGTTTTGAGCTTTAATCTGCGTTTTATGCAAAACAGCATAAAAACTACAAAATTTTTATTATTCGCTTTTTATTAATATTGCGTCTATTTGAACGATTTCAACGATCTAAAATGCTTGAAAATGTTTATTTTAGCAAAAACAGGACGTTTTGAGTTTTATTCTGCGTTTTAACGCGTAAACAGCATAAAACGACGAAATTTTTATTATTCGTTTTTATTTTATTGCGTCTATTTGAATGATTTCAATGATCTAAAATGCTTGAAAATGCTTATTTTAGCAAAACAGCACGTTTTGAGTTTTAATCTGCGTTTTAACGCGCGCAAAACAGCATAAAAACTACGAATTTTTATTATTCGTTTTTATTAATGGCTGCGTCTATTTGAACGATTTCAACGATCTAAAATGCTTGAAAATGCTTATTTTAAATAAACAGCACGTTTTGAGCTTTAATCTGCGTTTTAACGCGTAAAACAGCTTAAAAATGACGAATTTTTATTATTCGTTTTTACAATATTGCTTCTATTTAAACGATCTAAAATGCTTGAAAAATGCTTATTTTGTGGGCAAAAACAGCACGTTTTGAGCTTTTAATCTGCGTTTTAACGCGTAAAACAGCATAAAACGACAAATTTTTATTATTCGTTTTTGCCAATATTGCTTCTATTTGGAACGATTTCAACGATCTAAAAATGCTTGAAAATGCTTGTATTTTAGTAAAAACAGCACGTTTGAGCTTTATTCTGCGTTTTAATGGGCAAAACAGCATAAAACGACGAAATTTTTTATTATTCGTTTTATTAATATTGCGTCTATTTGAACGATTTCAACGATCTAAAACGCCGAAAATGCTTATTTTGTGCAAAACAGTTAATGTTTTGAGTTTTATTCTGCGTTTTAACGCGTAAAAACAGCATAAAAAACGACGAAATTTTTATTATTCGTTTTTATTTTACGGTGCCTATATGAACGATTTCAAATTGATCTGCTTAAAATGCTTATTTTAAAGCAAACAGCACGTTTTGAGCTTTAATCTGCGTTTTAACGCGTAAACAGCATAAAAAACGACGAAATTTTTATTATTCGCTGTTTTTATTAATATTGCGTCTATTTGGAACGATTTCAACGATCTAAAAATGCTTGAAAATGCTTATTTTAACAAAAATGCACGTTTTGAGCTTTTAATCTGCGTTTTAACGCGTAAAACAGCTTAAAATGACGAATTTTTATTATTCGTTTTTATTACTATTGCTTCTATTTAAACGATTTCAACGATCTAAATGCTTGAAAATGCTTATTTTAGCAAAACAGCACGTTTTGAGCTTTAATCTGCGTTTAACGCGTAAAAACAGCATAAAACGACGAAATTTTATTATTCGTTTTTATTAATATTGCCGACGGAACGATTTCAACGATCTAAAATGCTTGAAGCGACGAAAGCAAAAACAGCACGTTTTGAGCTTTAATCTGCGTTTTACGCGTAAAACAGCATAAAACACAAAAAATTTTTATTATTCGTTTTTATTAATATTGCGTCTATTTGAACGATTTCAACGATCTAAAAATGCTTGAAAAATGCTTTTATTTTAGCAAAACAGTTAATGTTTTGAGCTTTATTCTGCGTTTTAACGCGTAAAACAGCATAAAACGACGAAATTCTTTTGGCTATTCGCTTTTTATTTTTATTGCGTCTATTTGAACGTGATTTCAACGATCTAAAAATGCTTGAAAATGCTTATTTTAGCAAAAACAGCACGTTTTGAGCTTTAATCTGCGTTTTAACGCGTAAACAGCATAAAACGACGAATTTTTATTATTCGTTTTTATTAATATTGCGCCTGCTCTGAAACGATTTCAACGATCTAAAAATGCTTGAAAATTCTTATTTAGCAAAACAGCACGTTTTGAGATTTAATCTGCGTTTTAACGCGTAAAACAGCTTAAAATGACGAATTTTTATTATTCGTTTTTATTAATATTGCTTCTATTTAAACGATTTCAACGATCTGAAATGCTTGAAAATGCTTATTTTAGCAAAAACAGCACGTTTTGAGCTTTTAATCTGCGTTTTAACGCGTAAAACAGCATGTTCCACGAATTTTTTATTATTCGTTTTATTAATAGTGCTTCTATTTGGAACGATTTCAACGATCTAAAAAATGCTTGAAAATGCTTATTTTAGCAAAACAGCAATGTTTTGAGTTTTATTCTGCGTTTTAACGCGTAAACAGCATAAAACGACGAAATTTATTATTCGTTTTTATTAATATTGCGTCTATTTGGAACGATTTCAACGATCTAAAATGCTTGAAAATGCTTATTTTAGCAAAAACAGCACGTTTTGAGCTTTAATCTGCGTTTTAACGCGTAAAACAGCATAAAAAATGACGAATTTTTTATTATTCGTTTTTTATTAATATTGCTTCTATTTAAAACGATTTTGCAACGATTCAAAATGCTTGAAAATGCTTATTTTAAAGCAAAACAGCACGTTTTGAGTTTTAATCTGCGTTTTAACGCGTAAAACAGCATAAAAACGACGAAATTTTTATTATTCGTTTTTAATATTAATATTGCTTCTATTTTGAACGATTTCAATCTATTCAAAATGCTTGAAAATGCTTATTTTAGTAAAACAGCACGTTTTGAGTTTTATTCTGCGTTTTAACGCGTAAACAGCATAAAACGACGAAATTTTTATTATTCGTTTTTATTAATATATGTCTATTTGAACGATTTCAACGATCTAAATGCTTGAAAATGCTTATTTTAGCAAAACAGCACGTTTTGAGCTTTAATCTGCGTTTTAACGCGTAAAACAGCATAAAAATGATGAATTTTTATTATTCGTTTTTATTAATATTGCTTCTATTTAAACGATTTCAGATCTAAAATGCTTGAAAATGCTTATTTACAAAACAGCACGTTTTGAGTTTTAATCTGCGTTTTAACGCGTAAAACAGCATAAAACGACGAAATTTTTATTATTCCGTTTTTATTAATATTGCTTCATTTGAACGATTTCAACGATCTAAAATGCTTGAAAGTATTTTAGCAAAAACAGCACGTTTTGAGCTTAATCTGCGTTTTTACGCGTAAAAACAGCATAAAAACGACAAAAATTTTTTATTATTCGTTTTTATTAATAATATGTCTATTTGAACGATTTCAACGATCTAAAATGCTTGAAAATGCTTATTTTAGCAAAACAGCACGTTTTGAGTTTTATTCTGCGTTTTAACGCGTAAAACAGCATAAAAAACGACGAAATTTTTATTATTCGTTTTTATTTTATTGCGTCTATTTGAACGATTTCCAACGATCTAAATGCTTAAAATGCTTATTTTAGCAAAAACAGCACGTTTTGAGTTTTAATCGTTTTAACGCGTAAAACAGGCATAAAAACGACGAATTTTTTATTATCTGTTTTTATTAATATTGCGTCTACTGAAATCGATTTCAAACGATCTAAAATGCTTGAAAATGCTTATTTAACAAAACAGCAATGCTTGAGCTTTAATTCAGGCTTTACCGCGTAAAACAGCTTAAAATGACGAATTTTTTATTATTCGTTTTATTAATATTGCTTCTATTTAAACGATTTCAACGATCTAAAATGCTTGAAAATGCTTTATTTTAGCAAACAGCACGTTTTGAGTTTTAATCTGCGTTTTAACGCGTAAACAGCATAAAACGACGAAATTTTATTATTCGCTTCTTATTACGGTTTCTATTTGAACGATTTCAAATCGATCTAAAAATGCTTGAAAATGCTTTTATTTTAGCAAAACAGCACGTTTGAGCTTTAATCTGCGTTTTACGCGTAAACAGCATAAAAACTACAAAATTTTTATTATTCGTTTTTATTAATATTGCGTCTATTTGAAACGATTTCAACGATCTAAAATGCTTGAAAATGCTTATTTTAGCAAAAATGTTGTGTTTTGAGTTTTATTCTGCGTTTTAACGCGTAAAACAGCATAAAACGACGAAATTTTATTATTCGTTTTTATTTTATTGCGTCTATTTGAACGATTTTTAACGATCTAAAAATGCTTGGAAAATGCTTTATTTTAGCAAAAACGAAAATGTTTGAGCTTTAATCTGCGTTTAACGCGTAAAACAGCATAAAACGACGAATTTTTTATTATTCGTTTTTATTAATATTGCGTCTATTTGAACGATTTCAACGATCTAAATGCTTGAAAATTTATTTTAGCAAAACAGCACGTTTTGAGATTTAATCTGCGTTTTAACGCGTAAAACAGCTTAAAATGACGCGAATTTTATTATTCGCTTTTATTAATATTGCTTCTATTTAAACGATTTCAACGGATCTGAAATGCTTGAAATGCTTTATTTTAGCAAAAATGGTTACATTTTGAGTTTTAATCTGCGTTTTAACGCGTAAAAACAGCATAAAACGACGAATTTTTATTATTCGTTTTGGTTACTAGCCATTTGAAACGATCAACGATCTGTGTACGCTTGAAAATGCTTTTATTTTAGCAAAAACAGCACGTTTTGAGCTTTATTCTGCGTTTTAACGCGTAAAACAGCATAAAAAACGACGAAATTTTTATTATTCGTTTTTATTAATATTGCGTCTATTTGAACGATTTCAACGATCTAAATGCTTGAAAATGCTTATTTTAGCAAAAACAGCACGTTTGAGCTTTTAATCTGCGTTTTAACGCGTAAAACAGCATAAAATGACGAATTTTTATTATTCGTTTTTTATTAATATTGCTTCATTTAAACGATTTCAACGATCTAAAATGCTTGAAAATGCTTATTTTAGCAAAACAGCACGTTTTGAGCTTTAATCTGCGTTTTAACGCGCGTAAAACAGCATAAAACGACGAAATTTTGCTATTCGTTTTTATTACTATTGCTTCTATTTGAACGATTTCAACGATCTAAAATGCTTGAAAATGCTTTATTTTAGCAAAAAACAGCACGTTTTGAGCTTTAATCTGCGTTTTACGCGTAAAACGGCATAAAACGACAAAAATTTTTATTATTCGTTTTTATTAATATTGCGTCTATTTGAAACGTGATTTCAACGATCTAAAATGCTTGAAAATGCTTATTTTAGCAAAAACAGCACGTTTTGAGCTTTATTCTGCGTTTTAACGCGCAAAACAGCATAAAAACGACAAATTTTATTATTCGTTTTTTATTTTATTGCGTCTATTTGAACGATTTCCAACGATCTATAATGCTTGGAAAATGCTTATTTTAGCAAAAACAGCACGTTTTGAGTTTTAACTGCGTTTTAACGCGTAAAACAGCATAAAAACGACGAATTTTTTATTTGTTTTTATTAATATTGCGTCTATTTGGAACGTGATTTCAACGATCTTAAAAATGCTTGAAAATGCTTATTTTAGCAAAACAGCACATTTTGAGCTTTAATCTGCGTTTAACGCGTAAAACAGCTTAAAATGACGAATTTTATTATTCGTTTTTATTAATATTGCTTCTATTTAAAACGATTTCAACGATCTAAATGCTTGAAAATGCTTATTTTAGCAAAACAGCACGTTTTGAGTTTAATCTGCGTTTTAACGCGTAAAACAGCATAAAAACGACGAATTTTTTATTATTCGTTTTTATTAATATTGCTTCTATTTGAACGATTTCAAACGATCTAAAATGCTTGAAAATGCTTATTTTAGCAAAAACAGCACGTTTTGAGCTTTAATCTGCGTTTTAACGCGTAAAACAGCATAAAAAACGACGAATTTTTATTATTCGTTTTTATTAATATTGCTCTATTTGAACGATTTCAACGATCTAAAATGCTTGAAAAATGCTTATATTTTAGCAAACAGCACGTTTTGAGCTTTATTCTGAGTTTTAACGTAAAACAGCATAAAAACGGCGAAATTCCTTTATTATTCGTTTTATTAATATTGCGTCTATTTGAACGATTTCAACGGGATCTAAAATGCTTGAAAATGCTTATTTTAGCAAAACAGCACGTTTTGAGTTTTAATCTGCGTTTTAACGCGTAAAACAGCTTAAAAATGACGAATTTTATTATTCGTTTTTATTAATATTGCTTCTATTTGAACGATTTCAACGATCTAAAATAAAGCTTGAAAATGCTTATTTTAGCAAAAAACAGCACGTTTTGAGCTTTAATCTGCGTTTTAACGCGTAAACAGCATAAAAAACGACGAATTTTTTATTATTCGTTTTTATAAATATTGCGTCTATTTGAACGATTTCAACGATCTTAAAATGCTTGAAAATGCTTATTTTAGCAAAAAACAGCACGTTTTGAGCTTATCTGCGTTTTAACGCGTAAAAAACAGCTTAAAATGACAATTTTTATTATTCGTTTTTATTAATATTGGCATTTCTATTTAAAACGATTTCAACCATTCCAAAAATGTTTGAAAATGTTTATTTTAGCAAAACAGCATATCGTTTTGGTTTTAATCTGCGTTTTAACGCGTAAAACAGCATAAAACGACGAATTTTTATTATCGTTTTTATTAATATTGCTTCTATTTGAACGATTTCTAAACGATCTAAAATGCTTGAAAATGCTTTATTTTAGCAAAACAGCAATGTTTTGAGCTTTATTCTGCGTTTTAACGCGTAAAAACAGCATAAAAACGACGAAATTTTTATTATTCGTTTTTATTAATATTGCGTCTATTTTAAACGATTTCAACGATCTAAAAATGCTTGAAAATGCTTATTTTAGCAAAACAGCACGTTTTGAGCTTTAATCTGCGTTTTAACGCGTAAAACAGCATAAAATGACGAATTTTTTATTATTCGTTTTATTAATATTGCTTCTATTTAAAACGATTTCAACGATCTAAAATGCTTGAAAAATGCTTATTTTAAAGCGTAAAACAGCACGTTTTTGAGCTTTTAATCTGCGTT
Organism: Dalotia coriaria; assembly: GCF_025399875.1. Taxonomy (NCBI): domain Eukaryota; kingdom Metazoa; phylum Arthropoda; class Insecta; order Coleoptera; family Staphylinidae; genus Dalotia; species Dalotia coriaria. The sequence goes on along the minus strand of NW_027046757.1, from coordinate 13,348 downwards.
TTAACGCGTAAAAAAACAGCATAAAAACGATGAAATTTTATTATTTGTTTTTATTAATATTGCTTCTATTTGAACGATTTCCAACGATCTAAAATGCTTGAAAATGCTATTATTTTAGCAAAACAGCACGTTTTGAGCTTTAATCTGCGTTTTACGCGTGGAAACAGTTACAAAAACGACAAAATTTTTATTATTCGTTTTTATTAATATTGCGTCTATTTGAACGTGATTTCAACGATCTAAAATGCTTGAAAATGCTTATTTTAGCAAAACAGGACGTTTTGAGCTTTATTCTGTGTTTTAACGCGTAAACAGCAAAACGACGAAATTTTTATTATTCGTTTTTATTTTTATTGCGTCTCTATTTGGAACGATTTCCAACGATCTAAAATGCTTGGAAAATGCTGGCTTGCGCAACAGCACGTTTTGAGCTTTATTCTGCGTTTTAACGCGTAAAACATCATAAAAACGACGAAATTTTTTATTAATATTGCGTCTATTTGAACGATTTCAACGATCTAAAATGCTTGAAAATGCTTATTTTAGCAGAACAGCACGTTTGAGTTTTAATCTGCGTTTTAACGCGTAAACAGCATAAAATGAGACGAATCTTTATTATTCGTTTTGCCATTATTGCTTCTATTTAAACGATTTCAACGATCTAAAAATGCTTGAAAATGCTTATTTTAGCAAAACAGCACGTTTTGAGCTTTAATCTGCGTTTTAACGCGTAAACAGCATAAAAACGATCGGAAATTTTAATATTCGTTTTATTTAGCTATTGCTTCTATTTGAACGATTTCAACGATCTAAAATGCTTGAAAAGTTATTTTAGCAAACAGCACGTTTTGAGTTTTAATCTTCGTTTTACGCGTAAAAACAGCATAAAACGACAAAAATTTTTATTATTCGTTTTTATTAATATTGCGTCTATTTTGAACGATTTCAACGATCTAAAATGCTTGAAAATGCTTATTTAAAGCAAAAACAGCACGTTTTGAGCTTTATTCTGCGTTTTAACGCGTAAAACAGCATAAAACCACGAAATTTTTATTATTCGTTTTTATTTCATTGCGTCTATTTGAACGATTTCAACGATCTAAAATGCTTAAAAATGTTATTTTAGGCAAAACAGCACGTTTTGAGCTTTAACGCCGGACCGCAAACAGCACAAAAACGACGAATTTTTATTATTCGTTTTTATTAATATTGCGTCTATTTGAACGATTTCAACGATCTAAAATGCTTTGAAATGCTTATTTTAACAAAAACAGCACGTTTTGAGCTTTAATCTGCGTTTTAACGCGTAAAACAGCTTAAAAATGACGAATTTTTTATTATTCGTTTTGGCTAATATTGCTTCTTATTTAAAACGATTTCAATGATCTAAAATGCTTGAAAATGCTTATTTTAGCAAAACAGCACGTTTTGAGCTTTAATCTGCGTTTTGTGCGTAAACAGCATAAAACGACGAAATTTTATTATTCGTTTTTATTAATATTGCGTCTATTTGAACGATTTCAACGATCTAAAATGCTTGAAAATGCTTATTTTAGCAAAACAGCACGTTTTGAGCTTTAATCTGTGTTTTAACGCGTAAAACAGCATAAAAATTACGAATTTTTATTATTCGTTTTATTAATATTGCTTCTATTTAAACGATTTCAACGATCTAAAATGCTTGAAAATGTTTATTTTAGCAAACAGCATCACGAGTTTAATCTGCCTTTAACGCGTAAAACAGCATAAAACGACGAAATTTTTATTATTCGTTTTTATTAATATTGTTTTATTTGAACGATTTCAAACGATCTAAAATACTTGAAAATGCTTATTTTAGCAAAACAGCACGTTTTGAGTTTTAATCTGCTTTACGCGTGTAAAACATCATAAAACGACGAATTTTTTATTATTCGTTTTTATTAATATTGCGTCTATTTGAACGATTTCAACGATCTAAAATGCTTGAAAATGCTTATTTTAGCAAAAACAGCACGTTTTGAGTTTTAATCTGCGTTTTAACGCGTAAAACAGCTTAAAATGACGAATTTTTATTCGTTTTTATTAATATTGCTTCTATTTAAACGATTTCAACGATCTAAAATGCTTGAAAATGCTTATTTTAGCAAAACAGAAAGCACGTTTTGAGTTTTAATCTGCGTTTTAAAGCGTAAAACAGCATAAAAACGACGAAATTTTATTATTCGTTTTTATTATTGCGTCTATTTGAACGATTTCAACGATCTAAAATGCTTGAAAATGCTTATTTTAGCAAAACAGCACGTTTTGAGCTTTAATCTGCGTTTTAACGGCAAAAACAGCATAAAAATTACGAATTTTATTACTCCGTTTTTGCCAATATTGCTTCTATTTCAAACGATTTCAACGATCTAAAATGCTTGAAAATGCTTATTTTAGCAAAACAGCACGTTTTGGAGCTTTAATCTGCCTTTTAACGCGTAAAACAGCATAAAAACGACGAAATTTCTTTTATTATTCGTTTTTATTAATATTGCTTCTATTTGAACGATTTCAACGATCTAAAATGCTTGAAAATGCTTATTTTAGCAAAACAGCACGTTTTGAGCTTTAACGCGTTTTTACGCGTAAACATCATAAAACGACGAATTTTTATTATTCGTTTTTATTAATATTGCGTCTATTTGAACGATTTCAACGATCTGTAAAATGCTTGAAAATGTGCTTATTTTGTGCTAAAACAGCACGTTTTGAGCTTTAATCTGCGTTTTAACGCGTAAAAACAGCTAAAAATGACGAATTTTTATTATTCGTTTTTATTAATATTGCTTCTATTTAAACGATTTCCCAAATGATCTAAAATGCTTGAAAATGCTTATTTTAGCAAAACAGCACGTTTTGAGCTTTAATCTGCGTTTTAACGCGTAAAAACAGCATAAAAACGACGAATTTTTTATTATTCGTTTTTTATTATTGCTTCATTTGAACGATTTCAACGATCTAAAATGCTTGAAAATGCTTATTTTAGCAAAACAGCACGTTTTATTTTATTCTGCGTTTTAACGCGTAAAAACAGCATAAAAAACGACGAAATTTTTATTATTCGTTTTTATTTTTATTACGTCTATTTGAACGTGATTTCAACGATCTAAAAATGCTTGAAAATTTTATTTCAGCAAAAACAGCACGTTTGAGCTTTTAATCTGCGTTTTAACGCGTAAACATCATAAAAACGACGAATTTTATTATTCGTTTTTATTAATATTGCGTCTATTTGAACGGTTTCAACGATCTAAAATGCTTGAAAATGCGCTTATTTAGCAAAACAGCACTTTGAGCTTTAATCTGCGTTTTAACGCGTAAAACAGCTTAAAAATGACGAATTTTATTATTCGTTTTTATTAATATTGCTTCTATTTAAACGATTTCAACGATCTAAAATGCTTGAAAATGCTTATTTTAGCAAAAACAGCACGTTTTGAGCTTTAATCTGCGTTTTAACGCGTAAAACAGGCATAAAAACGACGAATTTTTATTATTCGTTTTTATTAATATTGCTTCATCGGAACGATTTCAACGATCTAAATGCTTGAAAATGCTTATTTTAGCAAAACAGCACGTTTTGAGCTTTAATCTGTGTTTTAACGCGTAAAACAGCATAAAAAATTACGAATTTTTATTATTCGCTTTTTATTAATATTGCTTCTATTTAAACGATTTCAACGATCTAAAATGCTTGAAAATGCTTTATTATTTTGTATAAAACAGCACGTTTCGAGCTTTAATCTGCCTTTTTAACGCGTAAAACAGCATAAAAAACGACGAAATTTTGCCATTCGTTTTTTATTAATATTGTTTATTTGAACGATTTCAACGATCTAAAATGCTTGAAATGCTTATTTTGTGCCAAAAACAGCACGTTTTGAGTTTTTAATCTGCGTTTCTACGCGCAAAACAGCATAAAACGACAAAATTTTATTATTTGTTTTTATTAATATTGCGTCTATTTGAACGATTTCAACGATCTAAAATGCTTGAAAATGTTTATTTTAGCAAAACAGCACGTTTTGAGCTTTATTCTGCGTTTTAACGCGTAAAAACAGCATAAAACGACGAAATTTTTATTATTCGTTTTTATTTTTATTGCGTCTATTTTGAACGATTTCAACGATCTAAAATGCTGAAAATGTTGCCTTTTAGCAAACAGCACGTTTTGAGCTTTAATCTGCGTTTTAACGCGTAAAACATCATAAAAACGACGAATTTTTATTATTCGTTTTTTATTAATATTGCTTCTATTTGAACGATTTCAACGATCTAAAATGCTTGAAATGCTTTATTTTAGCAAAACAGCACGTTGTTTTAATCTGCGTTTTAACGCGTAAAACATCATAAAACGACGAATTTTTTATTATTCGTTTTTATTAATATTGCGCTCATTTGAACGATTTCAACGATCTAAAAATGCTTGAAAATGCTTATTTTAGCAAACAGCACGTTTTGAGTTTATTCTGCGTTTTAACGCAAAACAGCAAAAAAAACGACGAAATTTTTTTATTCGTTTTTATTTTATTGCGTCTATTTTGAACGATTTCAACAATCTAAAATGCTTGAAAATGCTTTTTTTAGAAAACAGCACGTTTTAGTTTAATCTGCGTTTTAACGCGTAAAAAGCATAAAAACGACGAATTTTTATTATCCTTTTTTATTAATATTGCGTCTATTTGAACGATTTCAACGATCTAAAATGCTTGAAAATGCTTATTTAGCAAAACAGCACGTTTTGAGTTTTAATCTCTTTTAACGCGTAAACATCTTTAAAATGACGAATTTTTTATTATTCGTTTTATTAATAGTTCTATTTAAAACGATTTCAACGATCTAAAATGCTTGAAAATGTTTTTTTAAAAGCAAAACAGCACGTTTTGAGTTTAATCTGCGTTTTAACGCGTAAACAGCATAAAACGACGAATTTTTATTATCGTTTTTATTAATATTGCTTCTATTTGAACGATTTCACGATCTAAAATGCTTGAAAATGCTATTTTAGCAAAACAGCACGTTTTGAGTTTATTCTGCGTTTTAACGCGTAAAACAGCATAAAACGACGAAATTTTATTATTCGTTTTATTAATATTGCGTCTATTTGAACGATTTCAACGATCTAAAATGTTTGAAAATGCTTATTTTAGCAAAACAGCACGTTTTGAGTTTTAATCTGTGTTTTAACGCGTAAAACAGCATAAAAATGACGAATTTTTATTATTCGTTTTTATTAATATTGCTTCTATTTAAACGATTTCAACGATCTAAAATGCTTGAAAATGCTTATTTTAGCAAAACAGCACGTTTTGAGCTTTAATCTGCTTTTTAACGCGAAAAACGCAAAAAATGACGTTTTATTATTGTTTTTTATTAATATTCCTTTTAAACGATTTCAACGATCAAAAATGTTTTAAAATGTTATTTTAGCAAAACAGCACGTTTTGAGTTTTTTAATCTGCGTTTTAACGCGAAAAACGCATAAAAAACGAAATTTTTATTATTCTTTTTTTATTAATATTGTTCTTTTTTGAACGATTTCAACGATCTAAAATGCTTGAAAATGCTTATTTTGAAAAAACGCGTTTGAGAATCTGCGTTCTAACGCGTAAACAGCAAAAAAAACGACGAATTTTTTATTTTTTTTTATTAATATTGCTTCTATTTGAACGATTTCAACGATCAAAAAGCAAAAAAGTTTATTTTAGAAAAACAGCACGTTTTGAGCTTTAATCGCTTTTTTAAGGAAAACAGCATAAAACGACGAAATTTTTATTATTCTTTTTTATTAATATTGCTTCTATTTAAAACGATTTAAACGATCTAAAATGCTTGAAAATGCTTTTTTTAGCAAAACAACGTTTTGAGTTTTAATCTGCGTTTTAACGCGTAGAACAGCATAAAACACAATTTTTATTATTCGTTTTTATTAAATTTTTCTATTTAAACGTTTTCAACGATCTAAAATGCTTGAAAATGTTTATTTTAGCAAAACAGCACGTTTTGGTTTTAACCTTTTTTACGCGTAAACAGCAAAAACGACGAAATTTTATTATTCTTTTTTTATTAATATTGCGTCTTTTTCGGATTTAAATGATCTAAAATGCTTAAAAATGCTTTTTTAAGCAAAACAGGGAGCTTTATTCTTTTTAAGCAAAAAGCTAAAAAAGACGAAATTTTATTATTCGTTTTTATTTTATTGCGTCTTTTGAACGATTTCAACGATCTAAAATGCTTGAAAATGTTTTATTTTAAAAAAAGGTTTTGAGTTTTTTAATCTGCGTTTTAAGCGAAAACAGCAAAAAAAACGACGAATTTTTTATTATTCGTTTTATTAATATTGCTTCTATTTAACGATTTCAACGATCAAAAAATTTTTGAAAATGCTTTTTTTAGCAAAACCACTTTTGACCTTTATTCGCTTTTTAACGCGAAACAGCAAAAAAACGCGTTTTTTATTATTCGTTTTTTTTTTTTTTTTATTTGAACATTTCAACGATCAAAAAATGCTTAAAAATGTTTTTATTTTGGCAAAACAGCACGTTTTGAGTTTTAATCTGCGTTTTACGCGTAAAACAGCATCAAAAATTTTTTTATTCGTTTTATTAATATTGCGCTATTTGAAGATTTCCTTTTAAAAAAGGGAAAAAAATGCTTTTTTTAGCAAAACAGCACGTTTTGAGCTTTATTCGGGTTTTAACGCGCGCATAAAAATGACAAATTTTTATTATTCTTTTTTATTAATTTTGTTTTTTTAAAAACGTTTAAACGATCTAAAATGCTTGAAAATGCTTTTTTTAGCAAAACAGCACTTTTTGAGTTTTTAATCTGCGTTTTAAGGGAAAAACAGCAAAAAAACGACAAAATTTTTTATTATTCGTTTTTTTAATTTGTTCTATTTGAACGTTTTCCCAACGATTAAAATGTTTAAAAATGTTTATTTTAGAAAAACAGCACTTTTTGGGTTTTTAATCTGCGTTTTAACGCGTAAAACAGTAAAAAACGACAAATTTTTTTATTTTTCGTTTTATTAATATTGCTTCATTTGAACGATTTCAACGATCTAAAATGCTTGAAAATTTTTTTAGAAAAACGCCTTTTTTGAGCTTTTTCTGCGTTTTAACGCGTAAAACAGCAAAAAAAACGAGAAATTTTTTATTCTTTTTTTATTAATATTGGTCTTTTTTGAACGATTTCAACGATCTAAAATGCTTGAAAATGATTATTTTAGCAAAACACCCGTTTTGATTTTAATCTGCGTTTTAACGCGTAAAAAAAAGCATAAAACGACAAATTTTTTTTATTATTCTTTTTATTAATATTGCTTCATTTGCACGATTTCAACGATCAAAATGCTTGAAAATGCTTTTTTAGCAAAAAAACCCTTTTTGAGCTTTAACTGCTTTTTAACGCGAAAACAGCATAAAACGACGAAATTTTTATTATTCGTTTTTATTAATATTGCGTCTATTTGAACGATTTCAACGATCTAAATTGTTTGAAAATGCTTATTTTAGCAAAACAGCACGTTTTGAGCTTTATTCTGCGTTTTAACGCGTAAAACAGCATAAAAACGACGGTATTATTCGTTTTTATTTTTATTGCGTCTATTTGAACGATTTCAACGATCTAAAATGCTTGAAAATGCTTTATTTAACAAAACAGAAAGCACGTTTGAGCTTTAATCTGCGTTTAACGCGTAAAAACAGCATAAAATGACGAATTTTTATTATCTGTTTTTATTACTATTGTTTCTATTTGAACGATTTCAACGATCTAAAATGCTTGAAACGTGTTTATTTTAGCAAAACAGCACGTTTTGAGCTTTTAATCTGCGTTTTAACGCGTAAACAGCATAAAAAACGACGAAATTTTTATTCGTTTTATTAATATTGCGTCTATTTGAACGATTTCAAACGATCTAAAATGCTTGAAAATGATTATTTTAGCAAAAACAGCACGTTTTGAGCGTTAATTCGCGTTTTAACGCGCAAAACAGCATAAAACGACGAATTTTTATTATTTGTTTTTATTAATATTGCGTCTATTTGAACGATTTCAACGATTCAAAATGCTTGAAAATGCTTATTTTAGCAAAAACAGCACGTTTTGAGCTTTAATCTGCGTTTTAACGCGCAAAAAACAGCTTAAAAATGACGAATTTTAGCTATTCGTTTTATTAATATTGCTTCTATTTAAACGATCAACGATCTAAAATGCATGAAAATGCTTATTTTAGCAAAACAGCACGTTTTGAGCTTTAATCTGCGTTTAAATCGCGTAAAAACAGCATGTAAAAAACGACGAATTTTATTATTCGTTTTATTAATATTGCTTCTATTTGACGATTTCAACGTGATCTAAAATGCTTCGAAAATGTTTATTTTAGCAAAACAGCACGTTTTGCTTCATTCCTGCGTTTTAACGCGCAAAAACAGCATAAAACGACGAAATTTTTATTATTCGTTTTTATTAATATTGCGTCTATTTGGAACGATTTCAACGATCTAAAATGCTTGAAAATGCTTATTTAGCAAAACAGCACGTTTTGAGCTTTAATCTGCGTTTTAACGCGTAAACAGCATAAAAAATGACGAATTTTTTATTATTCGTTTTTATTAATATTGCTTCTATTTAAACGATTTCAACGATCTAAAATGCTTGAAAAATGCTTTATTATTTTGTGCCAAAACAGCACGTTTTGAGCTTTTGGTCTGCGTTTTAACGCGTAAAACAGCATACAAAAACGACGAAATTTTATTATTCGTTTTTATTAATATTGCGTCTATTTGAACGATTTCAACGATCTAAAATGCTTGAAAATGCTTTTATTTTAGCAAACAGCACGTTTTATTAATCTGCGTTTTAACGCGTAAAACAGCATAAAATGACGAATTTTTATTATTCGTTTTTATTAATATTGCTTCTCATTTAAACGATTTCAACGATCTAAAATGCTTGAAAATGCTTATTTTAGCAAAACAGCACGTTTTGAGTTTTTAATCTGCGTTTAACGCGTAAAAACAGCATAAAAAAACGACGAATTTTATTATTCGTTTTTATTAATATTGCGCCTATTTGAACGATTTCAAATGACTAAAATGCTTGAAAAATGTTATTTTAGCAAAACAGCACGTTTGAGCTTTATTCTGCGTTTTAACGCAAAACAAAGCATAAAAACGACGATTTTTATTATTCGTTTTTATTAATATTGCTTCTCTATTTGAACGATTTCAACGATCTAAAATGCTTCTGAAAAATGCTTATTTTAGCAAAACAGCACGTTTTGAGCTTTAAATTCGCGTTTTAACGCGTAAAACAGCATAAAAAATGACGAATTTTATTATTCGTTTTATTAATATTGCTTCATTTAAAACGATTTCAACGATCTAAAAATGCTTGAAAATGCTGGTCGCAGCAAAAACAGCACGTTTTGAGCTTTACCCGCGTTTTAACGCGTACAGCATAAAAAACGACGAAATTTTTATTATTCGTTTTATTAATATTGTTTAATTTGAAACGATTTTCAACGATCTAAAATGCTTGGAAAATGCTTATTTTAGCAAAACAGCACGTTTTTGAGTTTTAATCTGCGTTTTTACGCGTAAAACAGCATAAAAACGACAAGATTTTTTATTATTCGTTTTTATTAATATTGCGTCTTTTATTTGAACGATTTCAACGATCTAAAATGATTGAAAATGCTTATTTTAGCAAACAGCACGTTTTGAGCTTTATTCTGCGTTTTAACGCGTAAAAACAGCATAAAACGACGAAATTTTTATTATTCGTTTTAATTTTTATTGCGTCTATTTGAACGATTTCAACGATCTAAAAGCTTGAAAATGCTTTTATTTCAGCAAAACTGTTAATGTTTTGAGCTTAATCTGCTTTTACGTAAACAGCATAAAAAACGACAAAATTTTTATTATTCGTTTTTATTAATATTGCGTCTACTTTTGAACGTGATTTCAACGATCTAAAATGCTTGAAAATGCTTTTATTTTAAAGGCAAAAATACAATGTTTTGAGCTTTATTCTGCGTTTTAACGCGTAAAACAGCATAAAATGACGAATTTTTTATTCTTCGTTTTTTATTGGTCATTGCTTCTATTTAAACGATTTCAACGGATCTAAAATGCTTTGAAAATGCTTTTATTTTAGCAAAACAGCACGTTTTGAGCTTTTAATCTGCGTTTCTTAACGCGTAAAACAGCATAAAAAACGACAAAATTTTATTATTATTCGTTTTTATTAATATTGCTTCTATTTGAACGATTTCAACGATCTAAAAAATGCTTGAAAATGTTTTTATTTTAGCAAAACAGCGTTTTGAGCTTTAATCTGCCTTTTTACGCGTAAAACAGCATAAAAACGATAAAATTTTTTATTATTCGTTTTTTATTAATATTGCGTCTATTTGAACGATTTCAACGATCTAAAATGATTTCGCTGGAAAATGCTTATTTTAGCAAAACAGCACGTTTTGAGCTTTATTCCTGCGTTTTAACGCGCGTAAAACAGCATAAAAAACGACGAAGTTCTTTTTATTATCTTTCGTTTTTATTTTTGTATTGCGTCTATTTGAACGTGATTTCAACGATCTAAAATGCTGAAAATGTTATTTTAGCAAAACAGCACGTTTTGAGTGCTTAATCTGCGTTTTTGCCATGCAAAACAGCATAAAACGACGAAATTTTTATTATTGGTTTTTATTTTATTGCGTCTATTTGAACGTGATTTCAACGATCTAAAATGCTTGAAAATGCTTATTTTAGCAAACAACAATGTTTTGAGCTTTAATCTGCGTTTTAACGCGTAAAACAGCATAAAAACGACGAATTTTTTATTATTCGTTTTTTTATTAATATTGCGTCTATTTGAACGTATTTCAACGATCTAAAAATGCTTGAAAATGCTTATTTTAGCAAAACAGCACGTTTTGTTTTAATCTGCTTTTTAACGCGAAAAACAGCATAAAACGACGAATTTTTTATTATTCGTTTTTATTAATATTGCTTCTATTTGACGATTTCAACGATCTAAAATGCTTGAAAATGCTTATTTTAGCAAACGGCACGTTTGAGTTTTTAATCTGCGTTTTAACGCGTAAAACAGCATAAAAGGGACAAAATTTTTTTATTATTCTTTTTTAAATATTGCTTCTATTTGAACGATTTCCAACGATCTAAAATGCGAAAATGCTTTTTTTAGCAAAACAGCACGTTTTGAGCTTTTAATCTGCGTTTTAACGCGAAAAACAGCATAAAACGACGAATTTTATTATTCGTTTTTATTAATATTGCGTCTATTTGAAGGGTTTCAACGATCTAAAATGCTTGAAAATGTTATTTAGCAAAACAGCACTTTTTGAGCTTTAATCGCTTTTTAACGCGTAAAACAGCATAAAAACGAGAATTTTTATTATTCGTTTTTATTAATATTGCTCTATTTGAACGGTTTCAACGATCTAAAATGCTTGAAAATGCTTATTTTAGCAAAACAGCGTTTTTGAGCTTTAATCTGCGTTTTTAACGCGTAAAACAGCATAAAAACGACGAAATTTTTTATTATTCGTTTTTTTATTAATATTGCTTCTATTTAAACGATTTCAACGATCTAAAATGCATGAAATGCTTATTTAGCAAAACAGCACGTTTTGAGCTTTAATCTGCGTTTAACGCGTAAAACAGCATAAAACGACGAATTTTTTATTATTCGTTTTTTATTATATTGCTTCTATTTGAACGATTTCAACGTCTAAAATGCTTGAAAATGCTTATTTTAGCAAAACAGCACGTTTTGAGCTTTTATTCTGCGGTTTAACGCGTAAAACAGCTTTTATAAAACGACGAAATTTTTATTATTCGTTTTTTATTATATTGCGTCTATTTGAACGATTTCAACGATCTAAAATGCTTGAAAATGCTTATTTTAGCAAAACAGCCTTTTTTAGAATCTGCTTTTTTTACGGTAAAAAAGCAAAAAAACGACGAAATTTTTATTATTGTTTTTATTAATATTGCGTCTATTTAAGGATTTCAATGATCAAAAAATGCTTGAAAATGTTATTTTAGCAAAACAGCAAGTTTTGAGCTTTATTCTGCGTTTTAACGCGTAAAAGCATAAAAACGACGAAATTTTATTATTCGTTTTTATTTTTATGCGTCTATTTGAAACGATTTCAAGATCTAAAATGCTTGAAAATGCTTATTTTAAAAACACGTTTTGAGTTTTAATCTGCGTTTTAACGCGTAAACAGCATAAAACGACGAATTTTATTATTCGTTTTTATTAATATTGCTTCTATTTGAACGATTTCAACGTCTAAAATGCTTGAAAATGCTTATTTTAGCAAAACAGCACGTTTTGACCTAATTCTGCGTTTTAACGCGTAAAAAAAAGCATAAAACGACGAAATTTTTATTATTCGTTTTTATTTTATTGCGTCTATTAAAACGATTTCAACGATCTAAAATGCTTGAAAAATGCTTATTTTTCAAAACGCACGTTTTGAGCTTTAATCTGCGTTTTACGCGTAAAACAGCATAAAAAACGACAAATTTTTATTATTCGTTTTTATTAATATTGCGTCTATTTGAACGATTTCAACGATCTAAAATGCTTAAAAAATGCTTATTTTAGCAAAACAGCACGTTTTGAGCTTTATTCTGCTTTTTAACGCGTAAAACAGCATAAAATGACGAATTTTTATTATTCGTTTTTTTTAATATTGTTCTTTTTAAAACGATTTCAACGATCTAAAATGCTTGAAAATGCTTTTTTTTAGCAAAACAGCACGTTTTTGAGTTTAATCTGCGTTTAACGCGAAAAACACATAAAACGACGAAATTTTTATTATTCGTTTTATTAATATTGCTTCTATTTGAACGATTTCAACGATCTAAAATGTTTTGAAAATGCTTATTTTAGCAAAACAGCACGTTTGAGTTAATCTGCGTTTTAACGCGTAAACAGCATAAAACGACGAATTTTATTATTCGTTTTATTAATATTGCTTCATTTTGAACGTTCAAGGGATCTAAAATGCTTTGAAAATGCTTATTTTACAAAACAGCACGTTTGATTTTTTAATCTGGTTTTAACGCGTAAAAAAACATAAAACGACGAAATTTTTATTATTCTTTTATTAATATTGCGTCTATTTGAACGATTTCAACGATCTAAAATGCTTGAAAATGATTATTTTAGCAAAACAGCACGTTTTTGAGTTTTCTGCGTTTTAACGCGTAAAAAGCATAAAACGACGAATTTTATTATTCGTTTTTATTATATTGCTTTATTTGCACGATTTCAACGTTTAAAA
>NW_027046756.1:0-21216 GCF_025399875.1 Dalotia coriaria | reverse complement strand
CGTTCAAAAGAGGGCAATTTTAAAAACGAAAAAAAAATTTCGTCGTTTTATGCTGTTCTACGCGTTAAAACGCTGATTAAAGCTCAAAACGTCCCTTTTTGCTAAAATAAGCATTTTCAAGCATTTTAGATCGTTGAAATCGTTCAAATAGACGCAATATTAATAAAAACTAAATAAAAAATTCGTCGTATTTATGCTGTTTTACGCGTTAAAACGCAGATTAAAGCTCAAACGTGCTGTTTTGCTAAAATAAGCATTTTCAAGCATTTTGATCGTTGAAATCGTTCAAATAGAAGAAATATTAATAAAAAACGAATAATAAAAATTCGTCGTTTTTAGCGTTTTACGCGTTAAAACGCAGATTAAAGCTCAAAACGTGCGTTTTGCTAAAATAGCATTTTCAAGCATTTTAGATCGCTGAAATCGTTCAAATAAGCATATTAATAAAAACAATACTAAAAATTCGTCGTTTTTATGCTGCTTTTACGCGTTAAAACGCAGCTTAAAAGCTCAAAACGCTGTTTTGATCAAAAGCATTTTCAGCATTTTAGATCGTTGAACGTTCAAATAGACGCAACATTCAATAAAAACGAAATATTAGAAATTTCGCTTTTATGCTTTTATGTGTTAAACCCAGATTAAAGCTAAAAAGGGCTGTTTTGCAAAAATAAGCATTTTCGAGATCGTTAAAACGTTCAAATAGAAGCAATATTAATAAAAACGAAAAAAAAAATTCGTCGTTTTATGTTTTTTTTACGCGTTAAAACGCAGATTAAACTAAAAAACGTGTTTTTTTTGCAAAAAAAGCATTTTCGCATTTTAGATGTTGAAATCGTTCAAAAGCGCAATATTAATAAAACGAATAAAAAAAATTTCGTCTTTTTTTGTTGTTTTTCGCTTAAAAAACGAAATGCTAAAAACGGCTGTTTTGCTTGCATTTTCAAAAGATCGTTGAAATCGTTCAAATAGAAGCAATATTAAAAAAAAACAATAATGAAACGTCGTTTTATGCTTTTTTGCTTTAAAAACGCAGATTAAATCAAAACGTGCTATTTTGCTAAAATAAGATTTTCAAGCTTTTTGATCATTAAAACGTTCAAAAACGAAAAAAAAAACGAATAATAAAAATTGTTTTTTTATGCTGTTTACGCGTTACAACGCAGATTAAACCCAAAAAACGTGGTTTTTTCAAAAATAAGCATTTTCAAGATTTTAGATCGTTGAAATGTTCAAATAGACGCAATCAAAATGAAACCGAATAAAAAAAAATTTCGTCGTTTTATGTTGTTTTAGGGTTAAAACGCAGAAAAAAATAAAACGCTGTTTTTGCTAAAATAAGATTTTCGCATTTTAGATCGTTGAAATCGTTCAAATAGACGCAATATTAATAAAAAACGAAAAAAAAATTTTTGTCTTTTTATTTTTTTTCGCGAAACGCAGTTTAAAAAGCTCAAACGTGCGGCAAAAATAAGATTTCAAGCGTTTTAGATCGTTGAAATCATTCAAAAAGAGAAGAAAATTTTTAATAAAAAACGAATAATAAAAAATTCGTCTTTTTTGCTTTTTACGCGTTAAAACGAGAAAAAGCTCAAAATGCTGTTTTGCTAAAATAAGCATTTTCAAGCATTTTAGATCGTTGAAATCGTTAAATGACGCAATATTAATAAAAACGAATAATAAAAATTTCGTCGTTGTTATGCTGTTTTCGTTAAAAACGCTGATTCCTCAAACGTTTTTTTGCTAAAATAAGCTTTTTCACTTTTTTAATGGGAAAAACGTTCAAATGACGAATATTAATAAAACGAATAAAAAAAAATTGCGTTTTATGCTGTTTTACGCGTTAAAACGGATTAAAGCTCAAAACTCTGTTTTGCAAAAATAAGCTTTTTCAAGCATTTTAGATCGTTGAAATGTTCAAAAAGACGCAATAAAAAAAACTATAAAAAAAATTTCGTCTTTTTTTATCTGTTTTACGCGTTAAAACGCAGAATGCTAAAAACGGCTGTTTTGCTAAAATAAGATTTTCAAGTTTTAGATTGTGGAAATCGTTAAATAGAAGAAATATTAATAAAAAAAAAAAAAAAATTGTCTTTTTTATGCTTTTTTACGCGCAAAACGCGAAAAGCTCAAACGTGCTTTTTTGCTAAAATAAGCATTTTCAAGCATTTTAGAGCCGAAATCGTTCAAATAGACGCAAAAAAAAAAAAACGAATAATAAAAATTTCTCGTTTTATGTTGTTTTACGCGTTAAAACGCAGTTTAAAAGCTCAAAAGGGCTGTTTTGCTAAAATAAGCATTTTCAAGCATTTTAGATCGTTGAAATCGTTCAAATGGAAGCAAAAAAAAAACAATAAAAAAAAATTTCGTCGTTTTTTGCTTTTTTACGCGTTAAAATTATTAAAGCTCAAAACGTGCTGTTTTGCTAAAATAAGCAATTTCAAGCATTTTAGATCGTTGAAATCCTTTAAAAGAAAAAAATTTTTTAAAAACAAATAAAAAAAATTCGTCTTTTTTATGCTTTTTTTCCCGCGTAAAACCAGTTTAAAAACTCAAAACTGCTGTTTTGCTAAAATAACCCATTTTAAAAAAAGATCTTGAAATCGTTCAAAAGACGCAATATTAATAAAAAACGAATAAAAAAAAATTCGTCGCAGTTTAAAAAGCTAAAAACGTCCCGTTTTGCTAAAAAAAACATTTTCAAGCTTTTTTAGATCGTTGAAACCCGTTCAAATAGACGCAATAAAAAAAAAAAAACGAATAATAAAAATTTCGTCTTTTTTATGCTTTTTTTACGCGTTAAAACGCGGGGAAAAAAACTCAAAAGGCTGTTTTGCTAAAATAAGCATTTTCAAGCATTTTAGAGTTTGGAAATCGTTGAAATAGAAGCAATATTAAAAAAAAACGAATAAAAAAAATTTTCGTCGTTTTTATGCTTTTTTTACCGTTAAAACGCAGATTAAAGCTCAAATCGTGCTGTTTTGCTAAAATAAGCATTTTCAAGCATTTTAGATGGGTTGGAAATCTTTCAAAATAGAAGCAATATTAAAAAAAACGAATAATAAAAATTGCCTTTTTTATGCTGTTTTACGCTTTAAAAAAACGCAGATTGCTCAAAAGGGCTGTTTTGCTAAAATAAGCATTTTCAAGCTTTTTTGGGATCGTTGAAATCGTTCAAAAGACGCAATTTTAATAAAAACAAAAATAAAAAAAAATTTCGTCGTTTTATGCTGTTCTACGCGTTAAAACGCTGATTAAAGCTCAAAGCGTGCTGTTTTGCTAAAATAAGCTTTTTCAAGCATTTTAGATCGTTGGAAACTGTTAAAATGGACGCAATATTAAAAAAAAAACGAAAAATTTAAAAAATTCGTCTTTTTTATGCGTTTTACCCACGCTGTTTTGGCTCAAAACGTGCTGTTTTGCTAAAATAAGCTTTTTAAACATTTTAGATCGTTGAAATCGTTCAAATAGACGCAATATTAAAAAAAAACGAATAATAAAAATTGTGGGTTTTTATCCCTTTTTTACGCTTTAAAAAACGCGGGTTTAAAAACCCCTAAAACGTGCTGTTTTTAAAATAAGTTTTTTCCAAAGCTTTTTTGGATCTTTGGGAAACGTTCAAATAGACGCAATATTAAAAAAAAACGAATAAAAAAAATTTGGGGTTTTTTATGTTGTTTTACGCTTTTAAAAAAACGCAGTTTAAAAAGCCCCCAAAACGGCTGTTTTGCTAAAATAAGCTTTTTTCAACATTTTAGATCTTTGGGAAATCGTTCAAATGGAAGGAATATTAAAAAAAAAACGAATAAAAAAAAATTTCGTCTTTTTTAAAAGCTGTTTTAGGGTTAAAACGCAGATTAAACCCTCAAAACGTGTTTGTTTTTGCAAAAAATAAGCATTTTCAAGCATTTTAGATCGTTGAAAACGTTTTAAATAGAAGAAAATATTAAAAAAAACGAATAATAAAAATTCGTCATTTTTATGTTGTTTTACGCTTTAAAAACGTAGAATTAAAGCTAAAAAGGCTGTTTTGCTAAAATAAGCATTTTCAAGCATTTTGGGATCGTTGAAATCGTTCAAATAGACGAAATTTATTAAAAAAAAACGAATAAAAAAAATTTCGTCGTTTTTATGTTGTTTTACGCGTTAAAACGCAAAAAAAAAAGCTAAAAACGGCTGTTTTTAAAATAAGCATTTTCAAGCATTTTAGATCGTTGAAATCGTTCAAAAAAAAAGCAATATTAATAAAAAAAAAAAAAAAAATTTCCCCCGTCGTTTTATGCTGTTTTACGCTTTAAAAAACGCAGATTAAAAGCTAAAAACGTGTTTTTCAAAATAAGCATTTTCAAGCATTTTAGATCATTGAAATCGTTCAAATAGACGCAATATTAATAAAAACGAATAATAAAAATTCGTCGTTTTTATGCTTTTTTTACGCGTTAAAAGGCAGATTAAAAGCTCAAAACGTGCTGTTTTGCTAAAATAAGCATTTTCAAGCTTTTTAGATCGTTGAAATCGTTCAAATAGACGCAATAAAAAAAAAAAAACGAATAATAAAAATTTCGTCGTTTTATGCTGTTTTACGCTTTAAAAACGCAGAATAAAGCTCAAAACGTGCTGTTTTGTTTAAAATAAGATTTTCAAGCATTTTGGGATCGTTGAAATCTTTTTCAAATAGAAGCAATTTTAAAAAAAACGAATAAAAAAAATTTCGTCTTTTTTACCCCGTTTTACGCTTTAAAAACGCAGATTAAAAGCTCAAATCGTGCTGTTTTGCTAAAAAAACATATTCAAGCATTTTAGATCGTTGAAATCGTTCAAATAGACGTACATTAATAAAACGACAATAAAAAATTCGTCGTTTTATGCTGTTTTACGCGTTAAAACGCAGATTAAAGCTCAAACGTGCTGTTTTGCTAAAATAAGCATTTTCAAGCATTTAGATCATTGAAATGTTCAAATAGACGTGCAATATAATAAAAAAACGAATAATAAAAATTGCCGTTTTATGTTGCTCTTTTACGCGTTAAACGTAGATTGTAAAGCTCAAAACGTGCCGTTTGCTAAAATAAGCATTTTCAAGCATTTTAGGGATCGTTGAAATTGTTAAAATAGAAGTAATATTAATAAAACGAATAATAAAAATTCGTCGTTTTATGCTGTTTTTACGTTAAAACGCAGATTAAAAGCTCAAAACGTGCTGTTTTGCTGCTAAAATAAGCATTTTCAAGCATTTTAAATCGTTGAATCTGTTCAACAGACAATAAATAAAAATAAAAAAAACGAATAATAAAAATGTCGTCGTTTTTATGCTGTTTTACGCGTTAAAAACGCAGAATAAAGCTCAAAACGTGCTGTTTCGCTAAAATAAGCATTTTCAACATTTTAGGATCGCTGGAAATCGTTCAAATAGACGCACATTAATAAAAAAACGAATAATAAAAAATTCGTCGTTTTTATAAGCGTTTTACGCGTTAAAACGCAGATTAAAGCTCGTGCTGCGCTGTTTTGCTAAAATAAGCATTTTCAAGCATTTTGTGATCGTTGAAATCGTTCAAATAGAAGCAATATTAATAAAAGCAATAATAAAATTTCGTCGTTTTATGCTGCTTTTCGCGTTAAAACGCAGATTAAAGCTCAAACGTGCTGTAGTTGCTAAAATAAGCATTTTCAAGCGTTTTGTGATCGTTGAAATCGTTCACTAGACGCAATATTAATAAAAACGAATAATAAAATTTTGTCGTTTTTATGTTGTTTTACGCGTTAAAACGCAGATTAAAAGCTCAAATCGTGCTGTTTTGCTAAAATAAGCATTTTCACATTTTAGATCGTTGAAATCGTTCAAATAGTATACATAATAAAAACGAATAATAAAAATTGTCGTTTTATGCTGTTTTACGCGCTAAAACGCAGATTAAAAGCTCAAACGTGCTGTTTTGCTAAAATAAGCACTTTCAAGCATTTTAGATCGTTGAAATCGTTCAAATAGACGTACAAAAATAAAAACGAATAATAAAAATTTCGTCGTTTTATGCTGTTTTACGCGTTAAACGCAGATTAAAGCTCTCAAATGTGCTGTTTTGCTAAAATAAGCATTTTCAAGCATTTTAGATCATTGAAATCGTTCAAATAGACGCAATATTAATAAAAACGAAAAAATAAAAATCTGTCGTTTTATTGTTTGCGTTAAAACGCAGATTAAAAAGATCAAACGTGCTGTTTTGCTAAAATAAGCATTTTCAAGCATTTTAGATCGTTGAAATTGTTAAAATAGAAGCAATATTAATAAAAACGAAATACCAAAAATTCGTCGTTTTTATGCTGTTTTACGCGTTAAAACGCAGATTAAAAGCTCAAAATCGTGCTGTTTTGCTAAAATAAGTACTTTCAAGCATTTAGATCGTTGAATCTTGTTCAAATTGACAATAATAAAAATAAAAACGAATATCAAAATTTCTGTCGTTTTATGCTGTTTTACGTTAAAACGCAGAATAAAGCTCAAACGTGCTGTTTTGCTAAAATAAGCATTTTCAAGCATTTAGATCGTTGAAATCGTTCAAATAGACGTGCAATATTAATAAAACGAATAATAAAAATTCGTCGTTTTATGCTGTTTTACGCGTTAAAACGCAGATTAAAGCTCAAAGGTGCTGGCTTTTGCTAAAATAAGCATTTTCAAGCATTTTAGATCGTTGAAATCGTTCAAATAGAAGCAATATTAATAAAACGAATAATAAAAATTCCTGTCGTTTTATGCTGTTTACGTTAGGACCGCAGATTAAAGCTCAAACGTGCTGTGTTTGCTAAATAAGCATTTTCAAGGTTTTAGATCGCTGAACCGTTCCATTAGACGCAATATTAATAAAACGAATAATAAAAATTCTGTCGTTAAAATATGCTGTTTACGCGTTAAATCGCAGATTAAAAGCTCAAATCGTGCTGTTTTGCTGTGCCAAGCATTTTCAAGCATTTAGATCGCTGGAAATCGTTCAAATAGAAGTAATATTAATAAAAAACGAATAATAAAAATTCGTCGTTTTTATGCTGTTTACGCGTTAAAACGCAGATTAAAGCTCAAAACGTGCTGTTTTGCTGCGCCAAGCACTTCTCTCAAGCATTTTAGATCGTTGAAATCGTTCAAATAGACGCAATAAAATAAAAAAATGAATAATAAAAATTTCTGTCGTTTTGTATGTTTTACGCGTTAAACGCAGATTAAAGCTCAAAACGTTGTTTTGCTACAAAATAAGCATTTTCAAGCATTTTAGATCGTTGAAATTTGTTCAAATAGACGCAATATTAATAAAAACGAATAATAATAAAAATTGCTGTTTTATGTTGTTTTACGCGTTAAACGCAGATTAAAGCTCAAAACGTGCTGTTTTGCTAAAATAAGCATTTTCAAGCATTTTGTGATCGTTGAAATCGTTTTAAATAGAAGCAATATTAATAAAAACGAATAATGCGTACTCCGTCATTTTATGCTGTTTTAATAAAGCAAGTTAAAACGTAGATTAAAGCTCAAAACGTACTGTTTTGCTAAAATAAGCATTTTCAAGCATTTTAGATCGTTGAAATCGTTCAAATAGACGCAATATTAATAAAAACGAATAATAAAAAAATTTCGTCGACTTTATGTTTTACGCGTTAAACGCAGAATAAAGCTCAAACGAGCTGTTTTTATTAAAAATAAGCATTTTCAAGCATTTTAGATCGTTGAAATCGTTCAAATAGAAGCGATATTTCAATAAAACGAATAATAAAAAAAGTCGTCGTTTTATGCTGTTTTACGTTAAAACGCAGATTAAAAGCTCAAAACGTGCTGTTTTGCTAAAATAAGCATTTTCAAGCATTTTAGATCGTTGAAATCGTTCGCCACGTACCATTAACAAAAAACGAATAATAAAAATCTGTCGTTTTTATGCTGTTTTACGCGCAAAACGCAGATTAAAGCCTGGGGTAAACGTGCTGTTTGCCAAAATAAGCATTTTCAAGCATTTTAGACGTTGAAATCAATGTTCAAATAGAAGCAATATTAATAAAAACGAATAACAAAAATTGTCGTTTTATGCTGGATTTACGCGTTAAAACGCAGATTAAAGCTCAAAACGTCCTGTTTTGCTAAAATAAGCATTTTCAAGCATTTTAGATCGTTGGAAATCGTTCAAATAGACGTGCAATATTAATAAAAACGAATAATAAAAAATTCGTCGTTTTTATGCTGTTTTACGCGTTAAACGCAGATTGAAAGCCTTCAAAACGTGCTGTTTGCGGCAAATAAGTATTTTCAAGCATTTTAGATCGTTGACATCGTTCAAATAGACGCAATATTAATAAAACGAATAACAAAAATTTCTGTCGTTTTATGCTGTTTTACGCGTTAAAACGCTGACAAAGCTCAAAACGTGCTGTTTTTGCTAAAATAAGGCTTTTCAAGCATTTTGATCGCTGAAATCGCCCAAATAAACGCAATATTAATAAAAACGAATAACAAAAAATTCGTCGTTTTTATGCTGTTTTACGCGTTAAAACGCAGATTAAAAGCTCAAAACGTGCTGTTTTGCTAAAAATAAGCATTTCTTCAAGCATTTTAGATCGTTGAAACGTTCAAATAGAAGCATATTAATAAAAACGAATAATAAAATTTTGCCGTTTGTTGTTTCATGTTAAAACGCAGATTAAAGCTCAAACGTGGTGTTTTGCTAAAATAAGCATTTTCAAGCATTTTAGATCGCGAAAATCGTTTAAATAGGAAGCAATATTAATAAAACGAATACGTACCCGGCATTTTTATGCTGTTTACGCGTTAAACGCATTTGCGCCTCGCAAAACGTACTGTTTGCATGTACAAGTATTTTTCAAGCATTTTAGATCGTTGAAATCGTTCAAATGTAATGCGCAAGGCTTAATAAAAAACGGCTGCTGTGCAGGCTCTTCATGATTGAGATGTTTACGTGATAACGTCTTATTGGTGATATAGGTGCCTGTCGGTTGCAATTGCTGTAACACTTCACTTTGTATCACATTTTGTTTTGTCACAACATTCAACGAAACTGTTGCCCCGGCACACCAAGCAAACTTTTTATTGGCCGATATTTTGGTCGGGCTTATAATCAGTGCGTGAAGATGTATGCAAGTCCGGCACACTACCACGATTTTGTATCGGCCGATAAACGGTTTGATGGGCTACCCAACCGCGTTCAAACTAAACTATCGGCCAACCAGGCCAACCATCGGCCGACCGCGATATCAGTATGGAACTTCGTCGCAAGCGCGCACACCTACCGATTGTTTAGTCGCCGACTCTGATCAATTTAGTTCGCTCAGGAGTATTGGTACGGTCGACTGCTGTTCAGTGTGCGCACTCACCACAAACCCAACTGCTTAGCTTTCGGCGTGGCGTGCGCTCGCGACCAACCCGACCGGGAAACATCGGCCGATAAAAGCTTCAGTGCGGGGAGCCTAAGGTTATATAACGAGGGGGTATACCTGCGATCGGCCCCGTGAGGCCTCGCGACACAAAGTTTCTGAACCGGTCACCGTAAAACGATTTTAAAGACGTTAATACGTCAAAACGAATAATAAAAATTCTTCGTCGACTTTATGCTGTTTTACGCGTTAAAACGCAGAATAAAGCTCAAAACGTGCTGTTTTGCTAAAATAAGCATTTTCAAGCATTTTAGATCGTTGAAATCGTTCAAATAGAAGCAATATTAATAAAACAAATAATAAAAATTGTTGTTTTATGCTGTTTTACGCGTTAAAATGCAGATTAAAGCTCAAAACATGCTGTTTTGCTAAAATAAGCATTTCAAGCATTTTAGATCGTTGAAATCGTTCAAATAGACGTAATATTAATAAAAAAACGAATAATCAAAATTCGTCGTTTTATGTTGTTTTACGCAAACACAGATTAAAGCTCAAACGTGTTGTTTTGCTAAAATAAGCATTTTCAAGCATTTAGATCAAGTTGAAATCGTTCAAATAGAAGCAATATTAATAAAAAAGGAATAATAAAAAATCTGCTTTTTTATGCTGTTTACGCGTTAAAACGCAGATTAAAGCTCAAAACGTCCTTGTTTGCTAAATACATTTTTCAAAGTACATTTTAGATCGTTGGAAATCGTTCAAATAGTATAAATATTAATAAAAACGAATAAAAATTCGTCGTTTTATGTTGTTTACGCGTTAAAACGCAGAATAAAGCTCAAACGTGCTGTTTTTGCTAAAATAATCATTTTCAAGCATTTTAGATCGTTGAAATCGTTCAAATAGAAGCAAATATTAATAAAAACGAATAATAAAAATTCGCTGTTTTATGCTACTACGCATTAAAACGCAGATTTAAGTCAAAACGTGCTGTTTTGCTAAAATAAGCATTTTTCAAGCATTTTAGATCGTTGAAATCGTTCTCAAATAGACGCAATATTAATAAAAAAACGAATAATAAAAAATTTCGTCGTTTTATGTTGTTTTACGCGTTAAAACGCAGAATAAAAGCTCAAACGTGCTGTTTTGCTAAAATAAGCATTTTCAAGCATTTTAGATCGTTGAAATCGTTCAAATAGACGCAATATTAATAAAAACGAATAATAAAATGTCGTCGTTTTATAAGCCTTTTACGCGTTAAAACGCAGAATAAAGCTCAAAACGTGCTGTTTTACAAGCATTTTCAAGCATTTTAGATCGTTGAATTCGTTCAAATAGAGCAATATTAATAAAAAAAAAACGCACACAAAAAATTCGTAGTTTTATGTTGTTTTACGCGTTAAAACGCAGATTAAAGCTCAAACGTGCTGTTTTGCTAAAATAAGCATTTTCAAGCATTTTAGATCGTTGAAATCGTTCAACAGACGCAATAAAAAATAAAACGAATAATAAAAAATTTGCCGTTTTATGCCGTTTTTACGCGTTAAAACGCAGAATAAAAGCTCAAACGTGCTGTTTTGCTAAAATAAGCATTTTCAAGCATTTAGATCGCTGAAATCGTTCAAATAGCAATATTAATAAAAACGAATAATGTACCTGTCGTTTTTATGCTGTTTTACGACAAAACGCAGATTAAAGCTCAAACGTGCTGTTTTTGCTAAAATAAAAACATTTTCAAGCATTTTGTGATCGTTGAAATTCGTTCAAATAGACGCAATATTAATAAAAACGAATAATAAAAAAATTCGTCGCGAGTGCTGTTTTACGCGTTAAAACGCAGACAAAGCTCAAAAACGTGCTGTTTCCATAAAATAAGCATTTTCAAGCATTTTAGATCGTTGAACCGTTCAAATAGAAGGCCATTAATAAAAAACGAATAATAAAAATTCGTCGTTTTATGCTGTTTACGCGTTAAAAAACGCAGATTAAAGCTCAAAACGCGCTGTTTTGCTGCACAAGCATTTTCAAGCATTTTATCGTTGAAATCGTCTCAAATAGAAGCTAAATTTTAATAAAAACGAATAATAAAAAATCTGTCGTTTTGCTGTTTTTACGCGTTAAAACGCGGTGATTAAAAGCTCAAAACGTGCGCCGTTTTACAAAATAAAGATTTTCAAGCATTTTAGATCGCTGAAACCGTTCAACAGACGCACAGTAAAATAAAAAATGAATAACAAAAAATTTCGTCGTTTTATGTTGTTTTACGCGTTAAAACGTTATGAATAAAGTTCAAAACGCTGTTTTGCTAAATAAGCATTTTCAAGCATTTAGATCACAAAATCGTTCAAATAGACGCAATATTAATAAAACGAATAATAAAAATTTCGTCGTTTTATGTTGTTTTACGCGTTAAAACGCAGATTAAAGCTCAAAACGTGCTGTTTTGCTAAATAAGCATTTTCAAGCATTTTGATCAAGCTGAAATCGTTCAAATAGAAGCAATATTAATGCCGAACAAAAATTCGTCGTTTTATGCTGTTTTACGCGTTAAAACGCAGATTAAAGCTCAAAACGCTGTTTTGCTAAAATAAGCTTTTTTAAAAGAAAGATCGTTGAAATTTTTCAAATAGACGCAATATTAAAAAAAAAAAACGAATAAAAAAAAATTTCGTCTTTTTTTTTATGCTGTTTTACGCGTTAAAACGCAGAAAAAAGCTAAAAACTGCTGTTTTGCTAAAAAAAAGCTTTTTTCAAGCTTTTTTGACCCGTTGAAATGTTCAAATAGAAGCAATATTAATAAAAACGAATTAAAAAAAATTCGTCGTTTTATGCGTTTTACGCGTTAAAACGCAGATTAAACTCAAAACGGCTTTTTTTTGCTAAAATAAAAACATTTTCAAGCATTTTAGATCGTTGAAATCGTTCAAATAGACGCAATATTAAAAAAAAACGAATAAGCCCCCGGGTTTTTTTTAATGTTTTTTTTCCCGCTTTAAAAAACGCAGTTTAAAAAGCTCAAAACTTCTGTTTTGCTAAAAAGCATTTTCAAGCTTTTTTTGATCGTTGAAATCGTTCAAATAGAAGCAATATTAATAAAAAGGGGGAAAAATTTAAAAATTGTCTTTTTTATGCTTTTTTACGCTTTAAAAACGCAGTTTAAAAACTCAAAACGTGCTGTTTTGCTAAAATAAGCATTTTCAAGCATTTTTAGATCGTTGAAATCGTTCAAATAGAAGCAATATTAATAAAAACGAATAATAAAAAATTCGTCGTTTTTATGCTTTACGCGTTAAAGCCGCAGATTAAGCTGTGCTGTTTTGCTAAAAATAAAGCATTTTCAAGCATTTTAGATCGTTGAAATCGTTCAAATAGACGCAATATTAATAAAAACGAATAATAAAAATTCGTCGTTTTATGCTGTTTTTACGCGTTAAAACGCAGATTAAAACTCAAAACGTGCTGTTTGGCACAAAATAAGCATTTTTTCAAGCATTTTTAGATCGTTGGAAATCGTTCAAATAGAAGCAATATTAATAAAAACGAATAATAAAAATTCGTCGTTTTTATGCGCACTGTTTTACACTAAAAACGCAGATTAAAGCTCAAAACGTGCTGTTTTGCTAAAATAAGCATTTTCAGCGTCGTTCAGTCGTTCAAATAGAAGCAATATTAATAAAACGAATAATAAAAATTCGTCGTTTGCACATGTGCTGTTTTTTACGCGTTAAAACGCAGTTAAAGCTCAAAACGTGCTGTTTTGCTAAAATAAGCATTTTCAAGCATTTTAGTCCGTTTAAATCGTTCAAAATAGACGCAATAAAATAAAAATGAATAATAAAAATTTCGTGTCGTTTTTATGCTGTTTTACGCGTTAAAACGCAGAATAAAACTCAAAACGTGCTGTTTGCTAAAATAAACATTTTCAAGCATTTTAGATCATTGAAATCCGTTCAAATAGACAATATTAATAAAAACGAATAATAAAATTTCGTCGTTTTTATGCTGTTTTACGCGTTAAAACGCAGATTAAAAGCAAAACGTGCTGTTGCGCGCAAAATAAGCATTTTCAAGCATTTTAGATCGTTGAAATCACACGTTCAAATAGACGCAATAAAATAAAAACGAATAATAATAAAAATTTCGTCGTTTTTTTATGCTGTTTACGCGTTAAAGGCGCAGATTAAAAGCTCAAAACGTGCTGTTTTGCTAAAATAAAGCATTTTCAAGCATTTTAGATCGTTGGAAAATCGTTCAAATAGACGCAATAAAAATAAAACGAATAATAAAAATTTCGTCGTTTTATGCTGTTTTGCGCGTTAAAACGCAGAATAAAGCTCAAAACGTGCAACGCTAAAATAAGCATTTTTCAGAAAGCATTTTAGATCGTTGAAATCGTTCAAATAGAGCAATATTAATAAAAACGAATATGCAAAAATTCGTCGTTTTTGTACTGTTTTACGCGTTAAAACGCTGATTAAAGCTCAAAACGTGCTGTTTTGCTAAAATAAAGCATTTTCAAGCATTTTAGATCGTTGAAATCGTTCAAATAGACGCAATATTAATAAAAACGAATAATAAAAATTTCGTCGTTTTTATGCTGTTTTACGCGTTAAAGCGCGGAATAAAAGCTCAAAACGTGCTGTTTTTTGCTAAAATAAGCATTTTTCAAGCATTTTAGATCGTTGAAATCGTTCAAATAGAAGCAATGACCAGCAAGCGAATTATAAAAAATTCGTCGAGCATCTTTGTTTACGCGTTAAAACGCAGATTAAAAGCTCAAAACGTGCTGTTTTGCTAAAATAAAAACATTTTCAAGCATTTTAGATCGTGAAATCGTTCAAATAGACGCAATATTAATAAAAACGAATAATAAAAATTCGTCGTTTTTATGCTGTTTTTACGCGTTAAAACGCAGATTAAAGCTCAAAACGTGCTGTTTGCTAAAATAAGCATTTTCAAGCATTTTAGATCGTTGAAATCCGTTCAAATGAAACGTAGTAAATACAAAAACGAATAATAAAAAATTTCGTCGTTTTTATGCTGTTTTACGCGTTAAGAAAACGCAGATTAAAGCTCAAAACGTGCTGTTTAGCAAAATAAGCATTTTCAAGCACTTTTAGATCGTTGAAATCGTTCAAATAGAAGCAATAATAAAACAGATAATAAAAATTCGTCGTTTTTTTATGCTGTTTTACGCGTTAAACGCAGATTAAAACTCAAAACGTGCTGTTTTGCTAAAATAAGCATTTTTCAAAGCATTTTAGATCGTTGAAATCGTTCAAATAGACGCAATAAAAATAAAATGAATAATAAAAATTTCGTGTCGTTTTTATGCTGTTTTGCGCGTTAAAACGCAGAATAAAAACTCAAAACGCTGTTTTGCTTCCAACATAAGCATTTTTCAAGCATTTTTAGATCGTTGAAATCGTTCAAATAGAAGCAATATTAATAAAAACGAATAATAAGAAATTCGTCGTTTTTTATGCTGTTTTACGCGTTAAAGAGCGCGTTAAAACTCAAAACGTGCTGTTTTTGCTTTAAAATAAGCATTTTCAAGCATTTTTAGATCGTTGAAATCGTTTAAAATAGACGCAATATTAATAAAAGCAGATAGTACCGTCGTTTTTATGCTGTTTTACGCGTTAAAACGCAGAATAAAGCTCAAAACGTGCTGTTTTAGCACAAAAATAAGCATTTTCAAGCATTTTTAGATCGTTGAAATCGTTCAAAATAGAAGCAATATTAATAAAAACGAATAATAAAAATTCGTCGTTTTTATGCTTTTATTTTACGCGTTAAAACGCGAGATTAAAACTCAAAACGTGCTGTTTTTGCTAAAATAAAGCATTTTCAAGCATTTTAGATCATTTTGAAATCGTTTAAAATAGACGCAATATTAATAAAAACGAATAATAAAAAATTCGTCGTTTTTTACATGCTGTTTACGCGTTAAAACGCAGATTAAAGCTCAAAACGTGCTGTTTTTTAGCACAAAATAAGCATTTTTCAAGCATTTTAGATCATTTGGAAATCGTTCAAATAGAAGCAATATTAATAAAAACGAATAATAAAAAATTCGTCGTTTTTATGCTGTTTTACGCGTTAAAACGCAGATTAAAATCAAAACGTGCTGTTTTGCTAAAATAAGCATTACACCAGAAGCATTTTTAGATGTTTGAAATCGTTCAAAATAGAAGCAATATTAATAAAAAACGGAATAATAAAAATTCGTCGTTTTTACATGCTGTTTTACGCATTTAAACGCAGATTAAAGCTCAAAACGTGCTGTTTTTGCTTTAAAATAAGCATTTTCAAGCATTTTTAGATCGTTGAAATCGTTCAAATAAGACGCAATAAAATAAAAAATGAATAATAAAAATTTCGTCGTTTTTATGCTGTTTTACGCGTTAAAACGCAGAATAAAACTCAAAACGTGCTGTTTTTGGCACAAAATAAGCATTTTTCAGCGTGCCGAATCATTGGGGAAATCGTTCAAATAGGCCAATATTAATAAAAACGAATAATAAAAATTTCGTCGTTTTTATGCTGTTTTACGCGTTAAAACGCAGATTAAAGCTCAAAACGATGATAACGAGCAACAAAATAAGCATTTTCAAGCATTTTTAGATCCCAGATTTAGAAATCCGTTTCAAAATAGACGCAATAAAATAAAAACGAATATAAAAAATTTCGTCGTTTTATGCTGTTTTCGCGTTAAAACGCAGGAATAAAGCTCAAAACGATGCTGTTTTAGCACAAAATAAGCGACAAGCATTTTAGATCGTTGAAATCGTTCAAATAGAAGCAATATTAATAAAAACGAATAATAAAAAATTCGTCGTTTTTTATGCTGTTTTGCGATTAAAACGCTGATTAAAAACTCAAAACGTGCTGTTTGCTAAAATAAGCATTTTCAAGCATTTTAGATCGTTGAAATCGTTCAAATAGACGCAATATTAATAAAAACGAATAATAAAAATTTCGTCGTTTTATGCTGTTTTACCACGCGTTAAAACGCAGAATAAAACTCAAAACGATGCTGTTTTGCTAAAATAAAGCATTTTCAAGCATTTTAGATCGTTGAAATCGTTCAAAATAGAAGCAATATTAATAAAAACGAATAATAAAAAATTCGTCGTTTTTATGCTGTTTTACGCGTTAAAACGCAGATTAAAGCTCAAAACGTGCTGTTTTAGCACAAAATAAAAGTATTTCAAGCATTTTTAGATCGTTGAAATCGTTCAAATAGACGCAATATTGGCAAAACGAATAATAAAATTCGTCGTTTTATGCACTTTTGTTTTACGCGTTAAAACGCAGAATAAAGCTCAAAACGTGCTGTTTTACAAAATACAGCATTTTCAACGGCGACGTCAATTTGAAATCGTTCAAATAGAAGCAATATTAATAAAACAGATAATAAAAATTCATCGTTTTATGCTGTTTTACGCGTTAAAACGCAGATTAAAAGCTCAAAACGTGCTGTTTGCTAAAATAAAAACATTTTTCAAGCATTTTAGATCGTTGAAATCGTTTCAAATGAACGCAATATTAGCCGAAACGAATAATAAAAAAATTCGTCGTTTTTATGCTGTTTTACGCGTTAAAACGCAGATTAAAAGCTCAAAACGTGCTGTTTTGCTAAAATAAGCATTTTTACCAGCATTTTAGATCGTTGGAAATCGTTCAAATAGAAGCAATATTAATAAAAGAGCAGATAATAAAAAGAAGAATTTCGTCGTTTTATGCTGTTTTCACGCGTTAAAACGCAGATTAAAGCTCAAAACGTGCTGTTTTTGCTAAAATATTTTCAAAGCATTTTATATCGTTGAAATCGTTCCAAATAGAAGCAATATTAATAAAACGAATAATAAAAAATTCGTGTTTTTGCTGTTTTACGCGTTAAAGCGCAGATTAAAGCTCAAAACGTGCTGTTTTAGCACCGTACAGCATTTTCAAGCATTTTTAGATCGTTGAAATCGTTCAAATAGACGCAATAAAAATAAAAATGAATAATAAAAATTTCACGTCGTTTTTTTTTATGCTGTTTTTGCGTTAAAACGCAGAATAAAGAAGCAAAACGTGCTGTTTTGCTAAAATAAGCATTTTCAAGCATTTTGAATCCCGTTGAAATCGTTCAAATAGACGCATAATTAATAAAACGAATAATAAAAAATTTCGTCGTTTTTATAACGGTTTTACGCGTTCAAACGCAGATTAAAACTCAAAACGTGCTGTTTTGCACAAAATAAAGCATTTTCAAGCATTTTTCGTCGTTGAAATCGTTCAAATAGAAGCAATATTAATAAAACAGAAAAAAAAAATTCCTTTTTTTTGCTTTTTTTGCAAAAAAGAAATTAAGCTAAAACGTTGTTTTGTAAAATAAGCATTTTAAGATTTTAATTTAAATGTTAAATAACGCTAAAAAAAAACGAAAAAAAAACGTCGTTTTTATGGGTTTTTACGCGTTAAAACCGTTAAAGTCAAAATTTTTTTTTTTGAAAAAAAAGTTTTAAGCAAAATTTGTCTTTTTTAAAAGGCTTTTAAAACGTAATAAAAACGTCTTTTTTTTGCTTTTAGCTTAAAAGAAATTAAACTAAACGCTTTTCCAAAAAATAAAAAAAAAATTTGACGGGGGTGAAAATAAAAAAATTTTTAAAAAAAAGTTTTTTAAAAAATTTGCTTTTAGCTTTTTACCTTAAAACCGTTAAAAACCAAAAATTTTTTGGAAAAAAAAGCTTTTAAGCTTTTAGCCGTTAAACGTTAAATAACGCTTTTAAAAAATAATTTTCCTTTTAGTGTTAGGGTTAAAAAGAGAATAAAAAAAAAGGGTTTTTTAAAATAACTTTTAAAGTTTTTTAGCTTAAAACGTTAAAAAAAGTGTTTCAAAATAAAAATTTTCCTTTTTAAACCCTTTTTCCGTTAAAACGCAATTAAACTAAAATCTTTTTTTGCTTAATTTTTAAAAAAAAATTTTAAGCTAAATCTTTTTCAAATAAGAAATAAAAATAAAAAAATTAAAAATTTTTTTTTTAGCTTTTTATTAAAACGAATTTAAAAAAAAAATTGCGTTTTTTTTGTTTTTTTAAAAAGCATTTTAGTTTAAACCTAAGAAAATTTTAATCGAAATTAAAAAAAATTTCGTCTTTTTTATGCGTTTATTAAAACGAAATAAAAAAATTTTTTTTTGTTTAAAAAAAGTTTTTAAGCATTTTAACTTAAATCTTTTAAAATAAAGAAATTTTAAAAAAAAGAATTAAAATTCGTGTTTTTAAATGCGTTTATTAAAAAACGAATTTAAAAAACCCCTGCATTTTGAAAAAATAAAAGCATTTTAAAGTTTTTAACGTTGTGTTAAATAAGAAATTTAATAAAAAAATTAAAAATTCGTCGTTTTAGCTTTTTAAAAAAACGAATAAAAAGCAAAATGCTTTTTTTTGCTAAAAAAGATTTTCAACTTTTTAATTTGAAATGTTCAAATAAAGCTTTAATAAAAACGAATAAAAAAAAAAACAAATTTTTATTTTTTCGTTAAAAGCGTTAAAAAAAAAAGGGTTTTTTTTACAAAAAGCTTTTAACATTTTAGATTTGGAAATTTAATGGAATTTAAAAAAAAAACGAAAAAAAAAATTTTTCCTTTTTTATTTTTTGCGTTAAAAGCGTAAAGCTAAAAGGGCTTTTTTCTAAAATAACTTTTGCATTTTAGATTTAAATCGTTAAATGCCAATAAATAAAAAAAAAAAAAATTTTATTTTTTGTTTTTATGCGAAAAAAACGCGTTAAAAGAAAACGGGTGCTTTTTTGAAAAATAAGCATTTTAATTTTTAAATCGTTAAATGGAAAAAATTTTAAAAACGAAAAATAAAAACGGTTTTTGGTTTTTCGCGTTAAAAGCGAAAAAAACTAAAAGGGCTTTTTTGCTAAAAAACTTTTCAAGCATTTTAATTTAAAATCGTTAAATAAGAAAATTAAAAAAAGAAAAAAAAAAATTTGTTTTTTTTGTTTTCCGTTAAAACGCAGATTAAAGCTCAAAAGGGCTGTTTTGCTAAAATAAGCATTTTCAAGCATTTTAGATCGTTGAAATCGTTCAAATAGACGCAATAAAAATAAAAAAAATAAAAAAAATTTCGCCCTTTTTTTAATCGTTAAACGAAAAAACGCAATAAAAAAAAAAAACGTTTTTTGTTTTTAGCTTTTTTGCAAACGTAAAAAACCAAAATTTTTGGTAATAAATTTTCGCTTTTTTAGATCGTTGAAATCGTTCAAAAAAAACAATAAAAAAAAACGAATAATAAAAATTCGTCGTTTTTTTTTTTTTTTTCCGTTAAAAGAATTAAAAAAAAAAAGGTGTTTTTAAAAAAACATTTTCAAGCTTTTTTTAGATCGTTGGGAAATCGTTCAAAAGAGCAATAAAAATAAAACGAAAAATAAAAATTTCGTCTTTTTTTATGCTGTTTTACGCGTTAAAACGCAGTTTAAAAACCAAAACTGCTGTTTTGTTAAAATAACTTTTCAAGCATTTTAGATCGTTGAAATCGTTCAAATAAAAGCAATAAAAAAACAATAATAAAAATTCGTCGTTTTATGCTTTTTTACGCGTTAAAACGCAATTAACCTCAAAACGTCTGTTTTGTAAAATAAGCATTTTCAAGCTTTTTAGATCGTTGAAATCGTTCAAAAAAAAATAAAAAAAAACAATAATAAAAATTTTCTTTTTTTTGCTTTTTTACGCTTTAAAAACGCAGATTAAAAAAAAAAAGGTTTTTTGCTAAAATAAATTTTAAGATTTTAATCGTTAAATCGTTTAAAAAAAAATTTAAAAAAAACGTTAAAATTCTTTTTAGCTTTTTTAGGGTTAAACCAATTCTAAAAGGCTTTTTTAAAAATAAATTTTAAATTTTAGACTTAAAAAAACGTAAAAAACCATTTTTTTTTAAAAGTAAAAAAATTTTCTTTTTGCTGTTTTGCTTAAAAGAAATTAAAAGCTAAAACTTTTTTTTTTGCTAAAAAAAGCTTTTTAATTTTTTAATTTTCGTTAAATGGTTTTAAAATAAAAACAAAAAAAAAACGTTTTTTTTCTTTTAGTTTTTAAAAGCATTTTAAAAACTAAAAATTTTTTTAAAAAAATTTTTTAAAATTTTTTAGATTTTCTTTTTTAAATGCTTTTTAAAAACGAATAAAAAAAATTCTTTTTTTGTTTTTAGCTTAAAAGAAATTAAATCAAATCGTTTTAAAAAAATTTTAAAAAAAACCTAAAATAAGCTTTAAAAACGAAAAAAAATTTTCTTTTTTTACTTTGGGGAAAAAAAAAAAAAGGGTTTGTAAAAAATTTTAAGATTTTAATTTTCGTTTAGGTATTAAAACGAATAATAAAATTTTGGTTTTTTTTTTTAGCTTAAAAGCAAAAAAAACTAAAATTTTTTTTTTTTGAAAAAAAAATTTTTAAGTTTTTTAATCAAATCTTTCTAAGCTTTAAATAAAAACGAAAAAAAAAAACTCAGGTGTTTTTGCTTAAAAGAAATTAAGCTAAAACGTTTTTTGTAAAAAAAATTTAATTTTTAGATTTAAATCTTTCTAAAGCTTTAAATAAAAAAAAATTTAAAAAAAAATTTCTTTTTTGCTTTTTAGCTTGGGAAATTAAACTAAACTTTTTTGCAAAAAAGCATTTTTTTGTCGTTAAATCGTTAAAGGAAAATTTAATAAAAGTTAAAAAAATTTTGTTTTTTTTTTAGCTTAAAAAGACTAAACTCAAAAGGCTTTATTAAAAAAGATTTTAAATTTGTCGTTAAATCGTTAAATAAAGCAAATTAAATAAAAACAATTAAAAAAAAATTTGCTTTTTTTGGTTTT
>NW_027046755.1:0-21216 GCF_025399875.1 Dalotia coriaria | reverse complement strand
AATGCGAAAATGTTTTTTTTAGCAAAACCCCGTTTGGGGCTTTAATCTGCTTTTTAACGCGTAAAACGCAAAAACGACAAAATTTTTTATTTTTCCCTTTTTTAAATTAATATTGCGTCTATTTGAACGATTTCAACGATCTAAAATGCTTAAAAAATCTTATTTTACCCAAAACAGCGCGTTTGGGGCTTTAATCTGCTTTTTAACGCGTAAAAAGCAATTAAAACGACGAATTTTTTTTTTCGTTTTTATTAATATTGCTTCTATTTGAACAATTTCAACGATCTAAAATGCTTGAAAATGTTATTTTACCCAAAACGGCACTTTTTGGGGCTTTTTTCTGCTTTTTCCCGCGAAAAAACAAAAAAAACGAGGAATTTTTTAATTATTCTTTTTTTATTAATATTGCGTCATTTGAAGGGTTTCAACGATCTAAAACGCTTGAAAATGTTTTTAGCAAAACAGCACTTTTTTGAGTTTTTATTCTGCGTTTTAACGCGTAAAACAACATAAAACGAGGGGAAATTTTTTATTATTCTTTTTTTATTTTTATTGCTCTTTTTTGGAACGATTTAAACGATCTAAAATGCTTGAAAATGCTTATTTTAGCAAAACAGCACTTTTTGACCCAAATCTGCTTTTTAAGGGTAAAACAGCATAAAACGACGAATTTATTTTTATTATTCTTTTTTATTAATATTGCTTCTATTTGAATAAATTTCATCGATCTAAAAGGGCGGAAAATCTTAAGAAAAAACAGCCGTTTTTGGGGCTTTAATCTGCTTTTTTAACGCGTAAAAAAACATAAAAACGACAAATTTTTTTATTTTGTATTTTAAAAATTTGGTTTCCCATTTGAACGATTTCAAAATGCGGGGGTCTTATTTTAGCAAAACAGCACGTTTTGGGGCTTTATTCCGCTTTTTAACGCGTAAAACGGCAAAAACGACAAAAATTTTTTTATTTTTTCTTTTTTTATTAATTTTTGGCCTATTTGAAGGGTTTCAACGATCAAAACTTGAAAATGCTTTTTTTAGCAAAACAGCCGTTTTGAGCTTTTATTCCGCTTTTTAAAGGGGTAAAACACAAAAACGAGGGGAATTTTTATTCGTTTTATTAATATTGGGGTCTATTTGAAGGGTTTCCAACGATCAAAATGCTTGAAAATTTTTTTAAGCAAAAAAACCCTTTTTGAGTTTTTAATCTGCGTTTTAAGGGTTTTCAAAAAAAACAAATTTTTTAATTTTTCTTTTTTTAAAGCTTTATTTAACGCACGACTAAAACCCCAAAAACCTTTTTAAAAAACCGTTTTATTTTAAATTTCTCTTTTAACCAAAAACAGCATAAAAAGGGAAAATTTTTCTATTTTGTTTTTTTTTTCTTTTGCGTTTCGGACAAAATTTAAAAAGAATTTTAAAAAACGGTTTTATTTTTAATTTTTTAAAGGAAAAGCAAAACCAAATTTTTAATTTTTTAAAAGTTTTAATTTAACGTTTCCGTTAAAAAACTTAAAAACATTTTAAAACGGTTTTATTTATTTGCTTTTAAGGGTAAAACACAAAAAAAAGCAAATTTTAACGTTTTTATTTATTTTTTTAACGTTTAACACTAAAAACGAAAATCTTTTTAAAAAAAGCACGTTTTATTTAACATTTAACGCAAAAAAGCAAAAAGGGGTTTTTTTGTTTTAAAATTTATTTTTCTTTTAAAAAACCTTTAAAAATTTTTAAAATCTTTTTAAAAAAAATTTTTTTTTACGGGTTTTAACGCTAAAAGAAAAAAAACCTTTTTTTAAAACGTTTTTATTTTTATTGCGTTTTTAAGGGTTTAACACTAAAAGCAAAAATTTTTTTTAAAAAAAAGCGTTTATTTAACGGTTTTAACGCAAAAAAAGAAAAAAAAAAAATTTTTTTAACGTTTTTATTAATTTGCTTTAAAAAAATTTTAACGAAAAAATTTAAAATCTTTTTTAAAAAAGCCTTTTGATTTTAATCTGGAAGCAAAGGGGAAAAACAAAAATTTTTATTATTCGTTTTTTTAAAACGTAAAATTTAAAGACAAAAATTTTTAAATTTTTTATTTTGCCAAAAGACGTTTTGATTTTAATTGCTTTTAACCTAAAAAGCAAAAAGGGAAAATTTTTTTTTTTTTGTTTTTTAAAAAATTTTTTAGAAATTTTCCCTTTAAAAATGTTTAAAAATTTTTTTTTAAAGAAAACACAATTTTTTTAATCTTTTTTAAAGCAAAACCCAAAAAACACAAATTTTATTATTCGTTTTATTAATATTGCTTCTATTTGAACGATTTCAACGATCAAAAAAATGCTTGAAAATGCTTATTTTAGAAAAAACAGCATGTTTTGAGTTTTTAATCTGCGTTTTAACGCGTAAAACAGCATAAAACGACAATTTTTATTATTCGTTTTTATATTGCGTCTATTTAAAACGATTTCAACGATCTAAAATGCCTGAAAAGTTATTTTTAGCAAAACAGCCGTTTTGAGCTTTAATCAGCGTTTTAACGCGTAAACAGCAAAAAAACGACGAAATTTTTATTATTCGTTTTTAATATTGCGTCTTTTTTGAACGATTTCAACGATCTAAAATGCTTGAAAATGCTTATTTTAGCAAAAAAACACGTTTTGAGCTTTAAATCTGCGTTTTAACGCGAAAAACAGTAAAACGACGAATTTTTATTATTCGTTTTTTTAATATTGCTTCTATTTGAACGTTTTTCAACGATCTAAAATGCTTGAAAATGCTTATTTTAGCAAAACAGCACGTTTTGAGGTTTTTATTCTGCGTTTTAACGCGTAAAACAGCAAAAAAACGACGAAATTTTTTATTTGTTTTATTAATATTGCGTCTATTTGGGCGATTTCAACGATCTAAAATGCTTGAAAGTAACCTTTACTTTAGCAAAACAGCACGTTTTGAGCTTTAATCTGCGTTTAACGCGTAAAACAGCATAAAATGACGAATTTTTTCAATTCGTTTTTACTAATATTGCTTCTATTTAAACGATTTAACGATCTAAAATGCTTGAAAATGCTTATTTTAACCAAACGGCACGTTTGAGCTTTATTCTGCGGTTGCAACGCGTAAAACAACATAAAACGACAGAAATTTTATTATTCGTTTTATTAATATTGCGTCTATTTGAACGATTTCAACGATCTAAAATGCTTGAAAATGCTTATTTTAGCAAAACAGCACGTTTTTGAGCACAATCTTTACGTTTAACGCGTAAAACAGCATAAAACGACAGAAATTTTATTATTCGTTTTTATTAATATTGCGTCTATTTGAACGATTTCAACGATCTGCGATGCTTGAAAATACTTATTTTTAGCAAAACAGCACGTTTGAGGCTTTAATCTGCGTTTTAACGCGTAAGAGCAACATAAAACGACAGTTGCATTATTCGTTTTTATTAATGTACTTCTATTTGAACGATTTCAACGATCTAAAATGCTTGAAAATGCTTATTTTAGCAAACAGCACGTTTTGAGCTTTATTCGCCGCGTTTTAACGCGTAAAGGCAACTAAAAACGACGAAATTTTTATTATTCGTTTTATTAATATTGCGTCTATTCGGAACGATTTCAACGATCTAAAACGCTTGAAAATGCTTATTTTAGCAAAACAGCACGTTTTGAAGGCTTTATTCTGCGTTTAGCATAAAACAACATAAAAACGACGAAATTTTTATTATTCGTTTTTTATTTTTATTGCGTCTATTTGAACGGTTCAACGATCTAAAATGCTTGAAAATGCTTATTTTAGCAAAACAGCACGTTTTGAGCTTTAAGCTGCGTTTTAACGCGCAAACATATAAAAACGACAATTTTATTATTCGTTTTTTATTAATATTGCTTCTATTTGAACGATTTCATCGATCTAAAATGCTTGAAAATGCTTATTTTAGCAGCGAAACAGCACGTTTTGAGCTTTTTAATCTGCGTTTAACGCGTAAAGCAAGCAAAACAGCGAAATTTTTATTTATTCGTTTTTATTAAATATTTGCGTCTATTTGAACGAATTTCAAGCAGTCAAAAATGTAGAAAATGCTTGTGTACAGCAAAACAGCACGTTTTGAGCTTTAATCTGCGTTTTAACGCGTAAAACAGCATAAAAACGACGAATTTTTATTATTCGTTTTATTAATATTCACTTGCTATTTGAATAGTTTTAACGATAAAATGCTTAAGAAAATGCTTATTTTAGCAAAACAGCCGTTTGAGCTTTAATCGCGTTTTTAACGCGTAAAACAGCATAAAACGACGAATTTTTATTATTCGTCATTTATTATCTTAGCTATTTGAACGATTTCAGCGATCTAAAATGCTTGAAATGCTTATTTAGCAGCAAAACCAGCGCGTTTGAGCTTTATTTCGCGTTTTAACGCGTAAAACAGCATAAAACGACGAATTTTTATTATTCGTTTTTATTAATATTGCGTCTATTTGAACGATTTCAACGATCTAAAATGCTTGAAAATGCTTATTTTAGCAAAACCGCACGATTTTGGAAAGCTTTGTCACCGTTTTTAACGCGTAAAACAGCATAAAAACGACAGGGGTACATTATTCGTTTTTATTAATATTGCGTCTATTTGAAGACGATTTCAACGATCTAAAATCGCGAAAATGCTTGTACAGCAAAACAGCACGTTTGAACTTTTAATCGCGTTTTTAACGCGTAAAACAGCATAAAACGACGAATTTTTTATTATTCGTTTTTTTATTAATATTGCTTCTATTTGAACGATTTCAACGATCTAAAATGCTTCAAAATGCTTATTTTAGCAAACAGCACGTTTTGAAGGCTTTAATCTGCGTTTTAACGCGTAAAACAGCATAAAAACGACGAATTTTTATTATTCGTTTTTATTAATATTGCTTCCTATTTGAAGACGATTTCAACGATCTAAAATGCTTGAAAATGCTTATTTTAGCAGCAAAACGGCACGTTTGAGCTTTTATTCTGCGTTTTAACGCGTAAAACAGCATAAAAACGGCAAAATTTTTATTATTCGTTTTTATTAATATTGCGTCTATTTGAACGATTTCAACGATCTAAAATGCTTGAAAATGCTTATTTTTAGCAAACAGCACGTTTTGAAGACTTTAATCTGCGTTTTTAACGCGTAAACGGCATAAAACGACGAAATTTTTATTATTCGTTTTTATTAAAATTGCGTCTATTTGAACGATTTCAACGATCTAAAATGCTTGAAAATGCTTATTTTAGCAAAACAGCACGTTTGAGCTTTTAATCTGCGTTTTAACGCGTAAAACAGCATAAAACGACGAATTTTTTATTATTCGTTTTTTTTTATTAATATTGCTTCTATTTGAACGATTTCAACGATCTAAAATGCTTGAAAATGCTTATTTTAGCAAAAGAGCACGTTTTTGAGCTTTATTCTGCGTTTAACGCGTAAAACAGCATAAAACGACGAAATTTTTATTATTCGATTTTGCATTAATATTGCGTCCTGTTGAACGATTTCAACGATCTAAAACAGCGAAATGCTTGTTTAGCAAAACAGCGTTTTCAGCTTTTATTCTGCGTTTTAACGCGTAAAACAACATAAAACGACGAAATTTTTATTATTCGTTTTTATTTTTATTGCGTCTATTTAGCGAACGGTCCAGCGATCTAAAAATGCTTGAAAATACTTATTTAGCAAAACAGCACGTTTTTGAGCTTTAAGCTGCGTTTTAACGCGCAAAACAGCATAAAAACGACGAATTTTTATTATTCGTTTTTATTATGTGCTTCTATTTGAACGATTTCATCGATCTAAAATGCTTGAAAATGCTTATTTTAGCGAAACAGCACGTTTTGAGCTTTTAATCACTGCGCGTTTTAACGCGTAAAACAGCATAAAACGACGAAATTTTTTATTATTCGTTTTTTTTATTAATATTGCGTCTGTTGAACGGTTTCAGCGATCTAAAATGCTTGAAAATGTATTTTAGCAAAACGGCACGTTTTGAGCTTTTAATCTGCGTTTTAACGCGCAAAACAGCATAAAACGACGAATTTTTTATTATTGTTTTTATTAATATTGCTTCTATTTGAACGATTTCATCGATCTAAAATGCTTGAAATGCTTATTTTTAGCGAAACAGCACGTTTGAGCTTTTTAATCTGCGTTTTTAACGCGTAAAACAGCATAAAACGACGAAATTTTATTATTCGTTTTTATTAATATTGCGTCTATTTGAACGGTTCAACGATCAAAATGCTTGAAAATGTATTTTAGCAAAACAGCGTTTTGAGCTTTAATCTGCGTTTTAACGCGTAAAACAGCATAAAACGACGAATTTTTTATTATTCGTTTTTTTATTAATATTGCTTCTATTTGAATGATTTCAACGATCTAAAATGCTTGAAAATGCTTATTTTAGCAAAACCGCCCGTTTGAGCAATCTGCGTTTTAACGCGTAAAACAGCTTATAAAAACGACGAATTTTTTTATTATTCGTCATTTATTAATATTGCTTCTATTTGAACGATTTCCAGCGATCTGAAAATGCTTGAAAATGCTTATTTTAGCAAACAGCACGTTTTGAGCTTTTATTCGCGTTTTAACGCGTAAAACATATAAAAACGACGAAATTTTTTATTCGTTTTATTAATATTGCGTCTATTTGAACGATTTCAGCAGTCACAAAATGCTTGAAAATGCTTATTTTAGCAGCAAAACAGCACGTTTTGAGGCACAATCTGCGTTTTAACGCGTAAAACGGCATAAAAACGACGAAATTTTTATTATTCGTTTTTATTAATAACGCGTCTATTTGAACGATTTCAACGATCTAAAATGCTTGAAAATGCTTATTTTAGCAAAACAGCACGTTTTGAGCTTTTAATCTGCGTTTTTTAACGCGTAAAACAGCATAAAACGACGAATTTTTTATTATTCGTTTTTATTAATATTGCTTCTATTTGAACGGTTTTCAACGATCACAAATGGCACAAAATACTTATTTTAGCAAAACAGCACGTTTTGAGAAAAATCTGCGTTTAACGCGTAAAACAGCATAAAACGACGAATTTTTTATTATTCGTTTTATTAATGTGCTTCTATTTGAACGATTTCCAGCTTGATCTAAAATGCTTGAAATGCTTATTTAGCAAAACGGCACGTTTTGAGCTTTATTCTGCGTTTAACGCGTAAAACAGCATAAAACGACGAAATTTTTATTATTCGTTTTATTAATGTGCGTCTATTTGAACGATTTCAACGATCTAAATGCTTGAAAATGCTTATTTTAGCAAAACAGCACGTTTTGAGCTTTAATCTGCGTTTTTAACGCGTAAAACAGCATAAAACGACAGAATTTTATTATTCGTTTTTATTAAAATTGCGTCTGTTGAACGATTTCAACGATCTAAAATGCTTGAAAATGCTTATTTTAGCAAAACAGCACGTTTTGGCGAACTTTAATCTGCGTTTTAACGCGTAAAGGCAACATAAAAACGACGAATTTTTTATTATTCGTTTTATTAATATTACTTCTATTTGAACGATTTCAACGATCTAAAATGCTTGAAAATGCTTATTTTAGCAAAACCAGCACGTTTTGAGCTTTATTCTGCCGTTTTAACGCGTAAAACAACTTATAAAACGGCAAAATTTTATTATTCGTTTTTTTATTAATATTACGTCTATTTGAACGATTTCAGCGATCTAAAACGCTTGAAAACATTTTAGCAAAACAGCACGTTTTGAGCTTTATTCTGCGTTTTAACGCGTAAAACAGCATAAAACGACAGAAATTTTTATTATTCGTTTTTATTTTTATTGCGTCTATTTGAACAGTTCAACGATCTAAAATGCTTGAAATACTTATTTTAGCAAAACAGCACGTTTTTGAGAGCTTTAATCTGCGTTTAACGCGCAAAACATATAAAACGACGAATTTTTATTATTCGTTTTTATTAATATTGCTTCTATTTGAACG
The DNA here is from genome assembly GCF_025399875.1 of Dalotia coriaria. Classification (NCBI taxonomy): domain Eukaryota; kingdom Metazoa; phylum Arthropoda; class Insecta; order Coleoptera; family Staphylinidae; genus Dalotia; species Dalotia coriaria. The sequence goes on along the minus strand of NW_027046755.1, from coordinate 13,238 downwards.
ATTTCATCGATCTAAAATGCTTGAAAATGCTTATTTTAGCGGAAACAGCACGTTTTGAGCTTTTTAATCTGTACGTTTAACGCGTAAAACAGCATAAAAACGACGAAATTTTTATTATTCGTTTTTATTATCATTACGTATTTGAACGATTTCAGCGATCAAATGCTTGAAAATGCTTATTTTAGCAAAACAGCACGTTTTGAGCTTTAATCACGTTTAACGCGTAAAACAGCATAAAGGCGTAATTTTTTATTATTCGTTTTTATTAATATTGCTTCTATTGAATGGTCAACGATCTAAAATGCTTGAAAATGCTTATTTTAGCAAAACCATACGTTTTGAGCTTTAATCTGCGTTTTAACGCGTAAAACATATAAAACGACGAATTTTTATTATTCGTCATTTATTAATATTACTTCTATTTGAACGATTTCAACGATCTAAAATGTGAAAATGCTTATTTTTGTAAAACAGCACGTTTTGAGCTTGACCCGCGTTTTTAACGCGCCGACAACATAAACGACGAAATTTTTATTATTCGTTTTTATTAATATTGCGTCTATTTGAACGATTTCTCAACGATCTAAAATGCTTGAAAATCTTATTTTAGCAAAACAGCACGTTTTGAGCTTTAATCTGCGTTTTAACGCGTAAAACAGCATAAAACGACGAAATTTTATTGTCGTTTTTATTAATATTGCGTCCTATTTGAACAATTTCCAACGATCTAAAATGCTTGAAAATGCTTATTTTAGCAAAACAGCGTTTGAGCTTTTAATCTGCGTTTTTAACGCGTAAAGAGCAGCATAAAAACGACGAATTCTTTATTATTCGTTTTTATGCATCAACTATTTGAACGATTTCAACGATCTAAAATCTTGAAAATGCTTATTTTTAGCAAAACAGCGCGTTTTGAGCTTTTATTCTGCGTTTAACGCGTAAAGCAACATAAAACGACAGAAATTTTTATTATTCGTTTTTTATTAATATTGCGTCTATTTGAACGATTTCAGCTTGATCTAAAACGCTTGAAAATGCTTATTTTAGCAAAACAGCACGTTTTGAGCTTTATTCTGCGTTTTAACGCGTAAAACAGCATAAAAACGACGAAATTTTTTATTATTCGTTTTTTATTTTTATTGCCGTCTATTGAACGATTTCAACGATCCTAAAATGCTTGAAAATGCTTATTTTAGCAAACAGCACGTTTTGAGCTTTATTCTGTGTTTTAACGTAAAACAGCATAAAACGACGAAATTTTTATTATTCGTTTTTATTTTTATTGCGTCTGGCTGAACGAGTTCAACGATCTAAATGCTTGAAAATGCTTATTTAGCAAAACAGCACGTTTTGAGCTTTTAATCTGCGTTTTAACGCGTAAAACAGCAGCATAAAAACGACGAATTTTTGTTATTCGTTTTTTATTAACATTGCTTCTATTTGAACGATTTCAACTTGATCTAAAATGCTTGAAAATGCTTATTTTAGCAAAACACATTTTTTAGTTTAAATCTGCGTTTTAACCCCAAAAAAGCATAAAAACGACGAATTTTTTTATTTTTTTTAAAAATTTTTTTTTTGGAAATTTAGTTTTAAATTGTTAAAATGCTTATTTTAGCAAACAGCAGTTTTGTTTTTTAATTGCTTTTAACGCGAAACAGCAAAAAAAAATTTTTTTATTATTCTTTTTTATTAATATTGGTCTTTTTTGAAGGATTTCAACGATCAAAAAATGCTTGAAAATGCTTTTTAAAAAGCAAAACAGCACTTTTTGATTTTAATCTGCGTTTTAACGCGAAAAACAGCATAAAAACGACGAATTTTTTATTATTCTTTTTTTATTAATTTTTTTTTCTATTTGAAGGGATTTCAACGATCTAAAATGCTTGAAAATGTTTTTATTTTAAAAAACCAAAAGTTTTGAGCTTTTTTTCCCGCGTTTTAACGCGTAAAACAGCAAAAAAAGGGACGAAATTTTTATTATTCTTTTTTTATTAATATTGCGTCTATTTAAAACGATTTCAACGATCAAAAAACGTTTTAAAAAGCTTATTTTAGCAAAAGGTTTTTGGGTTTTTTATTCGCTTTTTAACGCGAAAAACAGCAAAAAACGACAAAATTTTTATTTTTCCCGTTTTTTTTTTTATTGCGTCTATTTGAACGATTTCAACGATCAAAAAATGCTTGAAAATGCTTATTTTAGCAAAAAAAAGAAGTTTTGAGCTTTATTCTGTGTTTTAACGCGTAAAAAAAGAATAAAACGAGGGAAATTTTTTTATTATTCTTTTTTATTTTATTGCGTCTATTTGAACGAGTTCAACGATCTAAAATGTTTGGAAATGTTTATTTTGCAAAACAGCACTTTTTGAGTTTTAATCTGCTTTTTAACGCGTAAAAAAAATTACAAAACGACAAATTTTTTTATTATTCGTTTTTATTAACATTGCTTCTATTTGAACGATTTCAACGATCAAAAAATGTTTAAAAAATGCTTTTTTTTAGCAAAACAGCACGTTTTGAGTTTTTAATCTGCGTTTTAACGCAAAACAGCAAAAAAACGACGAAATTTTTTATTATTCTTTTTTTCCTTTTTGCGTCTTTTTTTGAAGGGGATTTCAACGATCAAAAATGCTTGAAAATGCTTATTTTGGCAAAACAGCACGTTTTGAGTTTAATCTGCGCTTTAACGGTAAAACAGCAAAAAAAAAACGACAAAATTTTTTTATTTTTCTTTTTATTAATATTGCGCTATTTGAACGATTTCAACGAAAAAAATGCTTGAAAATGCTTATTTTAGCAAAACAGCACGTTTTGAGCTTTAATCTGCGTTTTAACGCGTAAAACAGCTTTCGACAAATTTTTTTTATTCGTTTTTATTAATATTGTTCATTTGAATGATTTAACGATCAAAAAATGCTTAAAAAAATGCTTATTTTACAAAACACCCCGTTTTGAGCTTTAATCTGCTTTTTAACGCGAAAACAGATAAAAACGACAAATTTTTTTATTATTCGTCATTTATTAATATTGTTTATTTGAACGATTTCAACGACAAAATGCTTGAAAAGCTTATTTTAAAAAAAAGCACTTTTTGAGTTTTATTCCGCGTTTTAACGCGAAAACAGCATAAAAACGAAAAAAATTTTTTTTTATTTTTTTTTTATTAATATTGCGTCTATTTGAAGGGATTTCAACGATCTAAAATGCTTGAAAATGTTATTTTAGCAAAACAGCACGTTTTGAGTTTTTAACGCTTTTTAACGCGTCGCAAAAAAAACGACGAAATTTTTATTATTCGTTTTTATTAATATTGCGTCTATTTGAACGATTTCAACGATCTAAAATGCTTGAAAATGCTATTTTGTTAAACAGCACGTTTTGAGCTTTTAATCTGCGTTTAACGCGTAAAACAGGCATAAAACGACGAATTTTTTATTATTCGTTTTATTAATATTGTTTATTTGAACGATTTCAACGATCTAAAATGCTTGAAAATGCTTATTTTAGCAAAAAACAGCACGTTTTGAGCTTTATTCTCGCGTTTTAACGCGTAAAATAGCATAAAAACGACGCAAATTTTTATTATCTGTTTTATTAATATTGCGTCTATTTGAAACGATTTCAACGATCTAAAAATCTTTCGGAAAATGCTTATTTTGTGCCAAAACAGCACGTTTTGAGCTTTATTCTGCGTTTTAACGCGTAAACAGCATAAAAACGACGAAATTTTTATTATTCGTTTTTATTTTTATTGCGTCTATTTGAACGATTTCAACGATCTAAAAATGCTTGAAAATGCTGGTTTTAGCAAAACAGCACGTTTTGAGTTTTATTCTGCGTTTTAACGCGTAAAAACAGCATAAAACGATGAAATTTTATTATTCGTTTTTTATTTTATTGCGTCTATTTGAACGAGGTTCAACGATCTAAATGCTTTGAAAAATGCTTATTTTAGTTAAAAACAGCACGTTTTGAGTTTTAATCTGCGCTTTAACGTATGCAACACAGCATAAAAACGACGAATTTTTATTATTTGTTTTATTAATATTGGTTTCTATTTGAACGATTTCAACGATCTGCAAAATTTGTACCGCTTATTTTAGCAAACAGCACGTTTTGAGTTTTAATCTGCGTTTTAACGCGTAAAAACAGCATAAAATGACGAATTTTTCATTATTCGTTTTTATTAATATTACGTCTATTGAACGATTTCAACGATCTAAAAATGCTTGAAAATGCTTATTTTAGCAAAACAGCCTGTTTTGAGCTTTATTCTGCGTTTTAACGCGTAAAACAGCATAAAACACGAAATTTTTATTATTCGTTTTATTTTATTGCGTCTATTTGAACGATTTCAACGATCTAAAATGCTGAAAATGCTTATTTTAGCAAAACAGCACGTTTTGAGCTTTTAATCTGCGCTTTTAACGCGCAAAACAGCATAAAACGACGAAATTTTTATTATTCGTTTTTATTAATATTGCGTCTATTTGAACGATTTCAACGATCTAAAAATGCTTGAAAGTGCTTTATTTTAGCAAAACAGCACGTTTTGAGCTTTAATCTGCGTTTTAACGCGTAAAACAGCATAAAAAACGACGAAATTTTTATTATTCGTTTTTATTAATATTGCTTCTATTTGAACGATTTCAACGATCTAAAATGTGCTTATTTTAAAGCAAAACAGCACGTTTTATTTAATCTGCGTTTTAACGCGTAAAACAGCATAAAATTGACGAATTTTATTATCGTTTTTATTAATATTGCTTCTATTTGAACGATTTCAACGATCTAAAATGCTTGAAAATGCTTTATTTTAAAGCGTTGTTAATGTTTTGAGCTTTTTATTCTGCGTTTTAACGCGCAAAACAGCATAAAAAAACGACGAAATTTTTATTATTCGTTTTTATTAATATTGCGTCTATTTGAACGATTTCAAACGATCTAAAATGCTTTAAAAATGCTTTATTCTAGCAAAACAGCACGTTTTGAGTTTTAATCTGCGTTTTAACGCGTAAAACAGCATAAAAAACGGACGAAATGTTTATTATCTGCTTTTTATTTCATTATTGCGTCTATTTGAACGATTTCAACGATCTAAAACGCTTGAAAACGCTTATTTTAACAAAACAGCACGTTTTGAGCTTTATTCTGCGTTTTAACGCGCAAAACAGCATAAAAACGACGAAATTTTTATTATTCGTTTTTATTTTAGCTGCGTCTATTTGAACGATTTCAATGATCTAAAATGCTTGAAAAATGCTTATATTTTAGCAAACAGCACGTTTTGAGCTTTTAATTCAGGTTTTAACGCGTAAACAGCATAAAAGCGATGAATTTTACATTCGTTTTTACAATATTGCTTCTATTTGGAACGCATTTCCAAACGATCTAAAAAATGCTTGAAAATGCTTATTTTACCGAAAACAGCACGTTTTGAGCTTTAATCTGCGTTTTAACGCGCAAAACAGCATAAAAACGACGAAATTTTTATTATCTGTTTTTATTAATATTGCGTCTATTTGAACGATTTCCAACGATCTAAATGCTTGAAAATGCTTATTTCAGCAAAAAAAACAGCACGTTTTGAGCTTTTAATCTGCGTTTTAAGGCGTAAAACAGAAGTAAAAACGACGAATTTTTATTATTCGTTTTTATTAATATTGCTTCTATTTGAATAATTTCAACGATCTAAAATGCTTGAAAATGCTTATTTTAAAGCAAAACAGCCCGTTTTGAGTTTTAATCTGCGTTTACCGCAAAACAGCATAAAACGACGATTTTTATTATTCGTTTTTATTAATATTGCTTCTATCGGAACGATTTCAACGATCTAAAAATGCTTGAAAATGCTTATTTTAAAGCAAAACAGCACGTTTTGAGTTTTACCCGCGTTTTAACGCGTAAAACAGCATAAAACGACAATTTTTGATTATTCCTTTTATTAATATTGCGTCTATTTGAACGATTTCAACGATCAAAATGCTTGAAAATGTTTTGGCTCTTTTAGCAAAACAGCACGTTTTGAGCTTTACCCGCGTTTTAACGCGTAAAACAGCATAAAACGACGAATTTTTATTATTCGTTTTTTATTAATATTGCTCTATTTGAACAACTTCAACGACTCGCACGTTTGAAAATGCTTATTTTAGCAAAAACAGCACGTTTTGAGTTTTATTCTGCGTTTTAACGCGTAAAACAGCATAAAACGACGAAATTTTTTATTATTCGTTTTTATTAATAATATTGCGTCTATTTGAACGATTTCAACGATCTAAAATACTTGAAAATGCTTATATTAGCAAAAACAGCACGTTTGAGCTTTTAATCTGCGTTTTAACGCGTAAAAACAGCATGCTAAAAACACGAATTTTTTATTCGTTTTATTAATATTGCTTCTATTTAAACGATTTCAACGATCTAAAATGCTTGAAAAATGCTTATTTTAGCAAAAACAGCTAATGTTTTGAGCTTTAATCTGCGTTTTAACGCGTAAAACAGCATAAAATGACGAATTTTTGGCTATTCGTTTTATATTAATATTGCGTCTATTTGAACGATTTTCAACGATCTAAAATGCTTGAAAATGCTTATTTTAGCAAAAAACAGCACGTTTTGAGCTTTAATCTGCGTTTTAACGCGCGTGAAACAGCATAAAAATGACGAATTTTTATTGCCCGCGCATGGCATTGGCGTCTATTTGAACGATTTCAACGACTTAAATGCTTGAAAATGCTTATTTTAGCAAAAAAACAGCACGTATTGAGTTTTTAACGCGTTTACCCGCGTAAAACAGCATAAAACTACGAATTTTTATTATTTGTTTTTATTACTATTGCTTTATTTGAACGTATTTTAAACGATCTAAAAATGATTGAAAATGCTTATTTTAGCAAACAGCACGTTTTTGAAGCTTTAATCTGCGTTTAACGCGTAAAACAGCATAAAAATGACGAATTTTTTATTATTCGTTTTTATTAATATTGCGTCTATTTGAACGATTTCAACGATCTAAAAAATGCTTGAAAATGCTTTATTTTAGCAAAAAGCACGTTTTGAGCTTTAATCTGCGTTTTAACGCGTAGAACAGCATAAAACGACGAAATTTTTATTATTCGTTTTTTATTTTATTGCGTCTATTTGGAACGACTTCAACGATCTAAAATGTTTGAAAAATGCTTATTTTAGCAAAACAGCACGTTTTGAGCTTTAATCTGCTTTTTAACCCGAAAACAGCATAAAAACGACAAATTTTTTATTATATGTTTTTATTAATATTGCTTTATTTGAACGATTTCAACGATCTAAAATGCTTGAAAATCTTATTTTAGCAAAACAGCACGTTTTGAGCTTTAATTTTCCCGTTTTTTAACGCGTAAAACACAAAAAACGACAATTTTTTATTATTCGTTTTTTTTAAATTGCTCTATTTGAACGATTTCAAATCAAATCTTGAAAATGCTTATTTTAGCAAAACAAACTTTTTGAGTTTTAATCTGCGTTTTAACGCGAAAAACAGCATAAAAAACGACGAAATTTTTATTATTCGTTTTTTTTTTTATTGCGTCTAGAACGATTTCAACGATCTAAAATGCTTGAAAATGCTTATTTTACCGCCGTTTTGAGTTTTAAACTGCGTTTTTAACGCGTAAAAAAGCATAAAAAACGAGTTTTATTATTGTTTTTTTTAAATATTGCGTCTATTTGAACGTTTAACGATCTAAAGGGAAAAAATGCAAGCAAAAAGAATTTTTGAGTTTAATCTGCTTTTTAACGCGTAAAACAAAAAAAATGACAATTTTTTCTAACGTTTTTTTTTAAATTTTGTTCTATTTAAACGTTTCAACGATCAAAATGCTTAAAAATGCTTTTTTAGCAAAACAACACTTTTTTGGTTTTAATCTGCTTTTTAACGCGTAAAACAGCAAAAAAAACGACGAATTTTTTATTTTCGTTTTTATTAATATTGCTTCTATTTGAACGATTTCAACGTTAAAAATGCTTGAAAATGCTTTTTTTGGGAAAACAGCACGTTTTGAGTTTTTAATCGCGTTTTAACCGTAAATCAGCATAAAACGACGAATTTTTTTTATTTTTTTTTTTAAATTTGCTTCTATTTGAACGATTTCAACATCAAAAAAATGCTTGAAAATGCTTTTTTTAGCAAAACGAGTTTTGAGCTTTAATCTGCTTTTTAACGCGAAAAACAGCAAAAAAACGACGTTTTTTTATTTTTCGTTTTTTATTAATATTGCGCTTTTGAACGATTTCAACGATCAAAATGCTTGAAAATGCTTATTTTAGCAAAAAAAACGTTTTGGCTTTTAATCTGCTTTTAACGCGTAAAACAGCATAAAACGACAAATTTTTTTTATTATTCTTTTTTTATTAATATTGCTTCTATTTAACGATTTCAAGAAAAAAAAACTTGAAAATGCTTATTTTAGCAAAACAGCACTTTTTGAGTTTTATTCTGCGTTTTAACGCGAAAAACAGCAAAAAAAACGACGAAATTATTTTTATTTTTTTTTTATTAATATTGCGTCTATTTGAGCGATTGCAACGATTAAAATGCTTAAAAATGCTTTTTTTTGCCCCCGTTTTGAGTTTAATCTGCGGGGTAAAAAAAAGCATAAAATGACGAATTTTTTTTAATTCGTTTTTTTAATATTTTCTATTTAAACGATTTAACGATCAAAATGCTTGAAAATGCTTATTTTAGCAAAACAACACTTTTTGGTTTTAATCTGCTTTTTTAACGCGAAAAACACAAAAAAACAAAATTTTTTTATTATTCGTTTTATTAATTTGCTTCTTTTGAACGATTTCAACGATCAAAATGCTTGAAAATGCTTTTTTTAGCAAAACAGCACGTTTGAGTTTTTAATCTGCGTTTTAACGCGAAAACAGCATAAAACAGAATTTTTATTTTTTGTTTTTATTAATTTGTTTATTTGAACGATTTCAACGATCTAAAATGAGGAAAATGCTTTTTTTAGCAAAACAGAGTTTTGAGTTTTAATCTGCTTTTTAAGCGTAAAACAGCAAAAAAATGACGAATTTTTATTATTCTTTTTTTTATTAATATTGCGTCTATTTAACGATTTAAACGACTAAAATGCTTAAAAAATGCTTATTTTAGAAAAACCTTTTTTGAGCTTTAATCTGCGTTTTTAACGCAAAAAAACAGAAAAAAACGACAATTTTTTTATTGTTTTTTTATTAATATTCTTCTATTTGAACGTTTAAGATAAAAATGCTTGAAAATGTTATTTTAGCAAAACACCCTTTTTTGAGTTTTAATCTGCGTTTTAACGGGGAAAACACATAAAACGCGTTTTTATTTTTCTTGTTTTATTAATATTGCGTCTATTTGGGCGAGTTCAACGATCTAAAATGCTTGAAAATGTGGCACGGCGAAGCAGCACGTTTGAGCTTTTAATCTGCGTTTAACGCGTAAAACAACTAAAAATGACAATTTTTCTAATTCGTTTTTATTAATGCTTCTATTTAAACGATTTCCAACGATCTAAAATGCTTGATACGCTTATTTTTAGCAAAACAGCACGTTTGAGCTTTTAATCTGCGTTTTAACTTGGTAAAACAACATAAAACGACGAAATTTTATTATTCGTTTTTATTATGTGCTTCTATTTGAACGGCTTCAACGATCTAAAATGCTTGAAAATGCTTATTTTAGCAAAACAGCACGTTTGAGCTTTAATCTGCGTTTTAACGCGTAAAACAACATAAAACGACAAAATTTTTATTATTGCGTTTTTATTAATATTGCGTCTATTTAGCGGTTCAACGATCTAAAATGCTTGGCCTTATTTTAGCAAAACAGCACGTTTTGAGCTTTAATCTGCGTTTTAACGCGTAAACAGCATAAAAACGACGAATTTTTATTATTCGTTTTTTTATTATGTAGCTATTTGAACGATTTCAGCGATCTAAGAGCAGGAAAATCTTATTTTAGCAAAACAGCACGTTTTGAGCTTTTAATCTGCGTTTTAACGCGTAAAACAACATAAAACGACGATTTTTTATTATTCGTTTTTATTAATATTGCTTCTATTTGAACAGTTCCAATGATCGTCTTGAAAATGCTTATTTTAGCGAAACAGCACGTTTTGAGCTTTAATCTGCGTTTTAACGCGTAAACAGCATAAAAGACGATTTTATTATTCGTTTTTATTAATATTGCTTCTATTTGAACGATTTCAACGATCCCAAAATGCTTGAAAATGCTTATTTTAGCAAAACAGCGTTTGAGCTTTAATCTGCGTTTTAACGCGTAAAACCAGCATAAAACGACGAAATTTTATTATTTGTTTTTAGTAATATTGCGTCTATTTGAACGATTTCAGCGATCGTCTTGAAAATGCTTATTTTAGCAAAACAGCACGTTTTGAGCTTTATTCTGCGTTTAACGCGTAAAACAGCATAAAAACGACGAAATTTTTATTATTCGTTTAATATTTTTATTGCACGTCTATTTAGACAATTTCAACGATCTAAAATGCTTGAAAATGTATTTTAGCAAAACAGCACGTTTGGAGCTTTAATCTGCGTTTAACGCGTAAAAACAACATAAAAACGATGGGGAATTTTTATTATTCGTTTTTTTTTTTTATTAATATTGCGTCTATTTGAACGATTTCCAACGATCTAAAATAGCGAAATGCTTATTTTAGCAAAACCAGCACGTTTTGGGCTTTTATTCTGCGTTTTAACGCGTAAACATAAAAACGACGAAATTTTTATTATTCGTTTTTATTTTTTTATTTGCGTCTGTTGAACGATTTCAACGATCTAAAATGCTTAATGCTTATTTTAGCAAACAGCACGTTTGAGCTTTAATCTGCGTTTTAACAAAACAGCATAAAACGATAGCGAATTTTTTATTATTCGTTTTATTAATATTGCTTCTGTTGAACGATTTCAACGATCACAAAATGCTTGAAAATGCTTGTTTAGCAAAACAACGTTTGAGTTTTTAATCTGCGTTTAACGCGTAAAACAGCATAAAACGACAATTTTTATTATTCGTTTTTATTAATATTGCGTCTCTATTTGAACGATTTCAACGATCTAAATGCTTGAAAATCTTATTTAGCAAAACAACACGTTTGCAGGCGTTAATCTGCGTTTTAACGCGTAAAACAGCATAAAAACGACGAATTTTTTTGTTATTCGTTTTTATTAATATTGCTTCTATTTGAACGATTTCAACGATCGTCTTGAAAAATGCTTATTTTAGCAAAAACAGCACATTGAGCTTTATTCGCGTTTTAACGCGTAAAACAGCATAAAACGGCAAATTTTATTATTTGTTTTATTATTGCGTCTATTTGAGCGATTTCCAGCGATCTAAAATGCTTGAAAATGCTTATTTTAGCAAAACAGCACGTTTTGAGCTTTAATCTGCGTTTTTAACGCGTAAAACAGCATAAAAATGATGACGAATTTTTCTAATTCGTTTTTTTATTAATATTGCTTCTATTTAAACGATTTCAACGATCGTCTTGAAAATGCTTATTATGTATAAAACAGCACGTTTGGGCTTTAATCTGCGTTTTAGCGCGTAAAACAGCATAAAAACGACGAAATTTTTGATATTCGTTTTTATTAATGTGCTTCTGTTGAACGACACAGCGATCTAAAATGCTTGAAAATGCTTGTTTAGCAAAACAGCGTTTTGGGCTTTTAATCTGCGTTTTATGCGTAAAGCAGCATAAAAACGACAAAATTTTATTATTCGTTTTCTATTAATATTGCGTCTGTTGAACGATTTCCAGCGATCTAAAATGCTTGAAATGCTTATATTAGCAAAACAGCACGTTTTGAGCACACTCTGCGTTTAACGCGTAAAACAGCATAAAACGACGAATTTTTATTCGTTTTTTATTAATATTGCTTCTATTTGAACGGTTTCAGCGATCTAAAATGCTTGAAAATGCTTGGTAGCAAAACAGCACGTTTTGAGCTTTAATCTGCGTTTAGCGCGTAAAACGCCAAAAACGGCGATTTTTTATTATTCGTTTTTATTAATATTGCTTCTATTTGAACGATTTCAATGATCGTCGCGAAAATGCTTATTTTGGCGAAACAGCACGTTTTGAGCTTTAATCTGCGTTTTTAACGCGTAAAACAGCATAAAAGACGATTTTTATTATTCGTTTTATTGTATTGCTTCTATTTGAACGATTTCAACGATCTAAAATGCTTGAAATGCTTATTTTAGCAAAACAGCACGTTTTGAGGCTTTAATCTGCGCGTTTTAACGCGTAAAACAGCATAAAAACGACGAAATTTTTTATTATTTGTTTTATTAATATTGCGTCTGTTTGAACATTTCAACGATCTAAAATGCTTGAAAAGTAAGCACATTTTAGCAAAACGGCACGTTTTGAGCTTTATTCTGCGTTTTAACGTAAAACAGCATAAAACGACGAAAATTTTTATTATTCGTTTAATATTTTTGTGCGTCTGTTGAACGATTTCAACGATCTAAAATGCTTGAAAATGCTTATTTTAGCAAAACAGCGCACGTTTTGAGCTTTTAATCTGCGTTTTAACGCGTAAACAGCATAAAAACGACGAAATTCTTATTATTCGTTTTTTATTAATGTACGTCTGTTGAACGATTTCAACGATCTAAAATGCTTGAAAATGCTTATTTTAGCAAAACAACACGTTTTGAGCTTTAATCTGCGTTTTAACGCGTAAAACAGCATAAAAACGACGAATTTTTATTATTCGTTTTTTATTAATATTGCTTCTATTTGAACGATTTCAACGATCTAAAATGCTTGAAAATGCTTATTTTAGCAAAACAGCACATTTTGAGCTTTATTCTGCGTTTTAACGCGTAAAACAGCATAAAACGACGAAATTTTTATTATTTGTTTTTATTAATATTGCGTCTATTTGAGCGATTTCAACGATCTAAAATGCTTGAAAATGCTTATTTTAGCAAAACAGCACGTTTTGAGCTTTAATCTGCGTTTAACGCGTAAAACAGCATAAAAATGACGAATTTTTTCTAATTCGTTTTTATTAATATTGCTTCTATTTAAACGATTTCAACGATCTAAAATGCTTGAAAATGCTTATTTTAGCAAAACAGCACGTTTTGAGTTTTAATCTGCGTTTTAACGCTAAAACAGCAAAAAAACGACGAAATTTTTATTATTCGTTTTTTTTTAATATTGCGTCTATTTGAACGACTTCTA
>NW_027046754.1:0-21221 GCF_025399875.1 Dalotia coriaria | reverse complement strand
AGAAAATGCTTTTTATTATTCGGTTTTTTTTTTATTAATATTGCTTCTATTTGAACATTTCAACGATCAAAATGCAAAAATGCTTATTTTAGCAAACAGCCCCCCCCGGGGGGTTTTTTAACTTTAAATTGCTTTTTAACGCGTAAAACAAACACCCCTTTTATAAAAACGCGAAACGAACGATTTTTATTATTGTTTTTATTAATATTGCGTCTATTTGAACGATTTCAACGATCTAAAATGCTTGAAATGCTTATTTTAGCAAAACAGCAGCGTTTTGTTTAATCGCGTTTTAACGCGTAAAACACATAAAACGACGAAATTTTTATTATTGTTTTTATTAATATTGCGTCTATTTGAACGATTTCAGCGATCTAAAATGCGAAAATGCTTATTTTACAAAACAGCACGTTTTAGTTTAATCTGCGTTTTAACGCGTAAAACAGCATAAAACGACGAAATTTTTATTATTCGTTTTTTTTATTAATATTGCGTCTTTTGAACGATTTCAACGATCAAAATGCTTGAAAATGCTTATTTTAGCAAAACAGCACGTTTGAGCTTTAATCTGCGTTTTAACGCGTAAAACAAGCATAAAAACGACGAAATTTTTTATTATTCGTTTTTTATTAATATTGCGTCTATTTGAACGATTTCAACGATTAAAATGCTTGAAAATGCTTATTTTAGCAAAACAGCACGTTTTGAGCTTTATTCTGCGTTTTAACGCGTAAACAGCATAAAACGACAGAATTTTTATTATTCGTTTTTATTTTTATTGCGTCTATTTGAACGATTTCAACGATCTAAAATGCTTGAAAATGCTTATTTTAGCAAAACAGCACGTTTTGAGCTTTAATCTGCGTTTTAACGCGTAAAACAGCATAAAACGACGAATTTTTTATTATTCGTTTTATTAATATTGACGTCTATTTGAACGATTTCAACGATCTAAAATGCTTGAAAATGCTTATTTTAGCAAAACAGCACGTTTTGAGCTTTTAATCTGCGTTTTAACGCGTAAAACAGCATAAAACGACGAATTTTTTATTATTCGTTTTTATTAATATTGCGTCTATTTGAACGATTTCAACGATCTAAAATGCTTGAAAATGCTTATTTTAGCAAAACAGCACGTTTTGAGCTTTTAATCTGCGTTTTAACGCGTAAAACAGCATAAAATGACGGAATTTTTATTATTCGTTTTTATTAATATTGCTTCTATTTAAACGATGTTAACGATCAAAATGCTTGAAAATGCTTATTTTAGCAAAACAGCACGTTTTGAGCTTTAATCTGCGTTTACGCGTAAAACACATAAAACGACGAAATTTTTATTATTCGTTTTTTTAATATTGCTTCTATTTGAACGATTTCAACGATCTAAAATGCTTGAAAATGCTTATTTTAGCAAAACAGCTCGTTTTGAGCTTTAATCTGCGTTTTAACGCGTAAAACAGCATAAACGACGAATTTTTATTATTCGTTTTTATTAATATTGCGTCTATTTGAACGATTTCAACGATCTAAAATGCTTGAAATGCTTATTTTAGCAAAACAGCACGTTTTGAGCTTTATTCTGCGTTTTAACGCGTAAAACAGCATAAAACGACGAAATTTTTATTATTCGTTTTATTTTTATTGCGTCTATTTGAACGATTTCAACGATCTAAAATGCTTAAAATGCTTATTATAGCAAAACAGCCGTTTGAGCTTTAATCTGCGTTTTAACGCGTAAAACACATAAAACGACGATTTTTTATTCGTTTTTTATTAATATTGCTTCTATTTGAACGATTTCAACGATCTAAAATGCTTGAAAATGCTTATTTTAGCAAAAACAGCACGTTTGAGCTTTAATCTGCGTTTTAACGCGTAAACAGCATAAAACGACGAAATTTTTATTATTCGTTTTTATTAATATTGCGTCTATTTGAACGATTTCAACGATCTAAAATGCTTTAAAATGCTTATTTTAGCAAAACAGCACGTTTGAGCTTTAATCTGCGTTTTAACGCGTAAAACAGCATAAAACGACGAAATTTTATTATTCGTTTTTTATTAATATTGCGTCTATTTGAACGATTTCAACGATCTAAAATGTTGAAAATGCTTATTTTACAAAACAGCACGTTTGAGCTTTAATCTGCGTTTTAACGCTAAAACAGCATAAAAACGACGAATTTTTATTATTCGTTTTTATTAATATTGCGTCTATTTAAACGATTTCAACGATCTAAAATGCTTGAAAATGCTTATTTTAGCAAAACGGCACGTTTTGAGCTTTAATCAGCGTTTTAACGCGCGTAAAACAGCATAAAACGACGAGAATTTTGTATTTGTTTTTGGTAATGGCTAACGTCTATTGAACGATTTCAACGATCTAAAATGCGCGAAAAATGCTTATTTAGCGAAACGCCAGCACGTGCTGAGCTTTAATCTGCGTTTAACGCGTAAAACAACATAAAACGACGAATTTTTATTATTCGTTTTTATTAGCAATATTACTTCTATTTGAACGATTTCAACGTTCTAAAATGCTTGAAAAATGCTTATTTTTAGCAAAACAGCACGATTTGAGCTTTTAATCACGTTTTAACGCGTAAAATAACGCATAAAACGACGAAATTTTTATTATTCGTTTTTTATTAATATTGCCGTCCTAAGACGTTTAAACGATCTAAAATAGCGAAAATGCTTATTTTAGCAGCAAAAACCAGCACGTTTTGAACTTTACATTCTGCGTTTTAACGCGTAAAACAACATAAAACGACGAATTTTTTATTATTCGTTTTTATTAATATTGCTTCTATTTGAACGATTTCAACGATCTAAAATGCTTGAAAAATGCTTATTTTAGCAAAACAGCGTTTGAGCTTTATTATGCGTTTTAACGCGTAAAACAGCATAAAACGACGAAATTTTTTATTATTCGTTTTTATTAATATTGCGTCTATTTTGAACGATTTCAACGATCTAAAATGCTTGAAAATGTATTTTACAGCAAAACGGCACGTTTGAGCTTTGTCGCGTTTTTAACGCGTAAAACAGCATAAAAATGACGAATTTTTTTATTATTCGTTTTTATTAATATTTGCTTCTATTTAAACGATTTCAGCGATCACAAAATGCTTGAAAATGCTTATTTTTAGCAAAACAGCACGTTTGAGCTTTAATCGCGTTTTAACGCGTAAAAACAGCATAAAACGACGAAATTTTTTATTATTCGTTTTTTTTAATGTGCTTCTATTTGAACGATTTCAACGATCACAAAATAGCAGAAAATGCTTATTTTAGCAAAACAGCATTTTTGAGCTTTTAATCTGCGTCTTAACGCGTAAAACAGCATAAAACGACGAATTTTTATTGTCGTTTTTTATTAATATTGCGCACGTCTATTTGAACGATTTCAACGATCTAAAATGCTTGAAATGCTTATTTTAGCAAAACAGCGCGTTTTGAGGCACATTCGCCGCGTTTTAACGTAAAACAGCATAAAACGACGGGGTACGCACCAGTATTCGTTTTTTTATTTTTTATTGCGTCTATTTGAACGATTTCAACGATCTAAAAAGCGAAAATACTTATTTTAGCAAAACAGCACGTTTTGAGCTTTAATCTGCGTTTTAACGCGTAGAAACAGCATAAAAACGACGAATTTTTTTTATTATTCGTTTTTTTTTATTAATATTGCTTCTATTTGAACAATTTTCAACGATTTAAAATGCTTGTCTTATTTTAGCAAAACAGCACGATTTGAGCTTTAATCTGCGTTTTAACGCGTAAAACAGCATAAAAACGACGAAAGGTACATTATTCGTTTTTATTAATATTGCGCCTATTTGAAGACGATTTCAACGATCTAAAATAGCGAAAGTACTTGTACAGCAAAACAGCACGTT
Organism: Dalotia coriaria; assembly: GCF_025399875.1. Classification (NCBI taxonomy): domain Eukaryota; kingdom Metazoa; phylum Arthropoda; class Insecta; order Coleoptera; family Staphylinidae; genus Dalotia; species Dalotia coriaria. The sequence continues at coordinate 17,319 of NW_027046754.1, read as the reverse complement.
TGAGCTTTTATTCGCGTTTTAAACGCGTAAAACAACATAAAACGACGAAATTTTTATTATTCGTTTTATTTTTTATTGCGTCTATTTGAACGCGATTTCAACGATCTAAAATGCTTGAAAATGCTTATTTTAGCAAAACAGCACGTTTTGAGCTTTAATCTGCGTTTTTAACGCGTAAAACAGCATAAAACGACGGAATTTTTTTATTATTCGTTTTATTAATATTAGCTCTATTTGAACGATTTCAACGATCTAAAATGCTTGAAAATGCTTATTTTAGCAAGGCACGTTTTGAGCCAATCTGCGTTTTAACGCGTAAAACGCATCATAAAAACAACAGAGAATTTTTTATTATTCGTTTTATTAATATTGCGTCTATTTGAACGATTTCAACGATCTAAATGCTTGAAAATGCTTATTTTAGCAAAACAGCACGTTTGAGCTTAAATCTGCGTTTTAACGCGTAAAACATAAAAAAATGACGGAATTTTACATATTATTCGTTTTTATTAATATTGCTTCTATTGAACGATTTAACGATCACAAAATGCTTGAAAATGCTTATTTTAGCAAAACAGCACGTTTTGAGCTTTTATTCTGCGTTTTTTAGCGCGTAAAACAGCATAAAACGACGAAATTTTTATTATTCGTTTTATTTTTATTGCGTCTATTTGAACGGTACAACGATCTAAAATAAGCAGAAGTACTTATTTTAGCAAAACAGCACGTTTGAGGCTTTTAATCTGCGTTTTAACGCGTAAAACAGCATAAAACGATGAAATTTTTATTATTCGTTTTTTATTAATATTGCTTCTATTTGAACGATTTCAACGATCTAAAATGCTTGAAAATGCTTATTTTAGCAAAACAGCACGTTTTGAGCTTTAATCACCGTTTTAACGTAAAACGGCGCAAAACGACGAAATTTTATTATTCGTTTTTTGTAATATTGCGTCCTGTTGAACGGTTTCAACGATCACAAATGCTTGAAAGCCTTTAGCAAAACAGCACGTTTTGAGGCTTTTAATCTGCGTTTTTAACGCGTAAAACAGCATAAAATGACGAATTTTTATTATTCGTTTTTATTAATATTGCTTCTATTTGAACGATTTCAACGATCTAAAATGCTTGAAAATGCTTATTTTAGCAAAACAGCACGTTTTGAGCTTTTATTCGCCGCGTTTTAACGCGTAAAACAGCATAAAACGACGAAATGTTTATTATTCGTTTTTTATTTTATTGCGTCTATTTGAACGATTTCAACGATCTAAAATGTAGAAATTACTTATTTTGCCCAGCAGCAAAAACAGCACGTTTGAGCTTTTAATCTGCGTTTTAACGCGTGGAAACAGCATAAAACCGACAGAAATTTTTATTATTCGTTTTTATTAATATTGCTTCTATTTGAAGACGATTTCAACGATCCTAAAATGCTTGAAAATGCTTATTTTAGCAAAACAGCGTTTTGAGCTTTGCAATCTGCGTTTTAACGCGTAAAACAGCATAAAACGACGAATTTTATTATTCGTTTTTATTAATATTGCTTCTATTTGAACGATTTCAACGATCTAAATGCTTGAAAACATTTTAGCAAAACAGCACACGTTTTGAGCTTTAATCTGCGTTTAACGCGTAAAACAGCATAAAACGACGAATTTTTATTATTCGTTTTTATTAATATTTATTGCGTCTATTTGAACGATTTCAACGATCTAAAAATGCTTGAAAATGCTTATTTTAGCAAAACAGCACGTTTGAGCTTTAATCAGCGTTTAACGCGTAAAACAGCATAAAACGACGAATTTTTATTTATCGTTTTTATTAATATTACGTCTATTTGAACGATTTCAACGATCTAAATGCTTGAAAATGCTTATTTTAGCAAAACAGCACGTTTTGAGCTTTTAATCCAGCGCGTTTTAGCGTAAAACAACATAAAACGACGAAATTTTTATTATTTGTTTTATTAATATTCCGTCTATTTGAACGATTTCAACGATCAAAATGCTTGAAAATACTTATTTTAGCAAAACAGCACGTTTTGAGCTTTTAATCTGCGTTTTAACGCGTAAAACAACATAAAACGACGAAATTTTTATTATTCGTTTTTTTTTTAATATTGCTTCTATTTGAACGATTTCAACGATCTAAAATGGTTGAAAATGCTTATTTTAGCAAAACAGCACGTTTTGAGCTTTTAATCTGCGTTTTTAACGTAAAACAGCATAAAAACAACGAATTTTTTATTATTCGTTTTTTTTATTAATGTGCGTCTATTTGAACGATTTCAACGATCTAAAATGCTTGAAAATGCTTATTTTAGCAAAACAGCACGTTTTGAGCTTTATTCTGCGTTTTAACACGTAAAACAGCATAAAACGACAAAAATTTTTTATTCGTTTTTATTTTTATTGCGTCTATTGAACGATTTCAACGATCTAAAATGCTTGAAAATGCTTATTTTAGCAAAAACAGCACGTTTTGAGGTTTTTAATCTGCGTTTTAACGCGTAAAAAAACATAAAAACGACAATTTTTATTATTCGTTTTTATTAATATTGCTTCTATTTGAACGATTTTAACGACCCTAAAATGCTTGAAAATGCTTTTTTTAGCAAAACAGCACGTTTTGAGTTTTTAATCTGCGTTTTAACGCGTAAAACAGCATAAAACGACGAAATTTTTATTATTCGTTTTTATTAATATTGGGGTCTATTTGAACGATTTCAACGATCTAAAATGCTTGAAAATGCTTATTTTAGCAACACAGCACGTTTGAGCTTTAATCTGCGTTTTAACGCGTAAACAGCAAAAAAACGGCGAATTTTTATTATTCGTTTTTATTATTGCCTTCTATTTGAACGATTTCAACGATCTAAAAATGTTTGAAAATGCTTATTTTAACAAAACAGCACGTTTTGAGCTTTAATCTGCGTTTTAACTCGTAAAACAGAATAAAAACGACGAATTTTTATTATTCGTTTTTTTTAAATATTGATTCTATTTGAACGTTTTTCAACGATCTAAAATGCTTGAAAATGCTTATTTTAGCAAAAACAGCACGTTTTGAGCTTTTAATCTGCGTTTTAACGCGTAAAAAAAGCATAAAACGACGAATTTTTATTATTCGTTTTTTATTAATATTGCTTCTATTTGAACGATTTCAACGACCCTAAAATGCTTGAAAATGCTTTTTTTGCAAAACAGCACGATTGAGCTTTTAATCTGCGTTTTAACGCGTAAACAGCAAAAAAACGACAAAAATTTTTTATTATTCGTTTTTATTAATATTGCGTCTTTTGAACGATTTCAACGATCTAAAATGCTTGAAAATGCTTATTTTAGCAAAACAGCACGTTTTGAGCTTTTATTCTGCGTTTTAACGCGTAAAACCATAAAAACGACGAAATTTTATTATTCGTTTTTATTTTATTGTGTCTATTTGAACGATTTCGACGATCTAAAATGCTTGAAAATGCTTATTTTAGCAAAACAGCACGTTTTGAGCTTTAATCTGCGTTTTAACGCGTAAAACAACATAAAACGACAAATTTTTTTATTATTCGTTTTTATTAATATTGCTTCTATTTGAACGATTTCAACGATTTAAAATGCTTGAAAATGCTTATTTTAGCAAAACAGCACGATTTGAGCTTTAATCTGCTTTTTTAACGCGTAAAACAGCAAAAAAACGACGAAATTTTTATTATTCTTTTTTATTAATATTGCGTATTTGAACGATTTCAACGATCTAAAATGCTTGAAAATGCTTATTTTAGCAAAACAGCACGTTTTGAGCTTTAATCTGCGTTTTAACGCGTAAAAAAACAAAAAAATGACGAATTTTTTATTATTCGTTTTTATTAATATTGCTTCTATTTGAACGATTTCAACGATCTAAAATGCTTGAAAATGCTTATTTTAGCAAAACAGCACTTTTTTGAGCTTTATTCTGCGTTTTAACGCGTAAAACACATAAAACACGAAATTTTATTATTCGTTTTATTTTTTTTTGCTTCTATTTGAACGATTTCAACGATCTAAATGCTTGAAAATGCTTATTTTGCAAAACAGCACTTTTTGAGCTTTAATCTGCGTTTTAACGCGTAAAACAGCAAAAACGACGAATTTTTTATTATTCGTTTTTAAGTAAAAATGAAATTTTTTTTTTCGTTTTATTAATATGCTTTATTGGGAAAACACATAAAATTTTTTTTTAATGTTTAAGAAAACATTTGAGTTTTTTTTTCGTTTTAAGCTTAAACCCCTTTTAAAAACGAAAAAAAAATTTCGTTTTTATTTTATTTATTTACATTCAACGACTTAAATGTTAAATTGCGTTTTGAAAAAACAGCATTTGAGTTTTAAATTCGCGTTTTAACGCGTAAAACAGCATAAAACGACGAAATTTTTTAATTCGTTTTTATTAATATTGTTATTTGAACGATTTCAACAAATGCTTGAAAAGCGATTTTAGCAAAAACAAAATTTTGAGCTTTAATCTTTTTAAAGCGTAAAACAGCATAAAACGACAAAATTTTTTTATTATTTTTTATTAATAGTGCTTCTTTAACGATTTCAACGATCTAAAATGCTTAAAATGCTTATTTTAGCAAAACACACGTTTTGAGCTTTTAATCTGCTTTTTAAGGGTAAAACAGCATAAAAACTAAATTTTTAATTCGTTTTTATTAATATTGCTCTATTTAACGATTTAACGTTAAAATTTGAAAATGCTTATTTTAGAAAAAAGCACGTTTTGATTTAATCAGCGTTTAACGCGTAAAAGCATAAAACGACGAATTTTTTATTATTGTTTTATTAATATTCTCATTTAAGGGATTAACACTAAAACTCTGAAAATGCTTATTTTAAAAGCCGTTTAGCTTAACGCGTTTAAGGGAAAAATCTAAAAGCTTTTTTTTAAATATTCGCTTTTATTTATGCTCTTTTGAACGTTTAACGTTTAAAAAGCTTGAAATTTTTTTTTAATTTAAAATAGCCTTTTGACTTAATTCGTTTACAAAAGCTAAAACGATTTTCACGTTTTTTTAATTGCTTTATTTGAACAAACGATCTAAAATTGTTTAAAACGCTATTTAAAAACGCATTTTTGAGTTTTCCGTTTTAAGCTTAAAACGCATAAACACAAATTTTTTTTTCTTTTTTAAAAAATTTTTTGGTTATTTGAAATTTAACGATTAAAATGCTTAAAATGCTTTTTTTACAAACGATTTTAGTTTTAATTGCGTTTTAACGCTAAAACAGCATAAAATGAGAATTTTTATTTTCGTTTTAAAAAACCTATTTAAACAATTTAAGGGTTTTAAATGCTTAAATGCAATTTTTTTAAAAGCATTTGGTTTAACTTTACTTTTAACGGCTAACAAAAGAAAAACTTTTTTTAATATTGCTTTATTTAATTTAACGATCTAAAATGCTTAAAATGCTTTTTAGCAAGCATTTGACTTTAATTGCGTTTAACGCGTAAAAACGCTAAAACGCAATTTTTAATTTTTTTTTATATTAATTGTCTATTTGAACGATTTCAACGATTAAAATCTGAAAATGCTTTATTTTTAAAACAGCACGTTTTGAGTTTATTCTGCGTTTTAACGCGTAAAACAGCATAAAAACGACGAAATTTTATTATTCGTTTTTATTTTATTGCGTCTATTTGAACGATTTCAACGATCTAAAATGCTTGTGAAATTGCTGGATTTTAGCAAAACAGCACGTTTTGAGTTTTTAATCTGCGTTTTAACGCGTAAAACAGCATAAAAACGACGAAATTCTTTTATTATTCGTTTTTATTAATATTGCTTCATTTGAACGATTTCAACGATCTAAAATGCTTGAAAATGCTTATTTCAGCAAACAGCACGTTTTGAGCTTTAATCTGTGTTTTAACGCGTAAAACAGCATAAAAACGACGGTGAATCTTTTTATTATTCGTTTTATTAATAGTGCTTCTATTTGAAACGATTTCAACGATCTAAATGCTGAAAATGCTTTATTTTAGCAAAACAGCACGTTTTGAGCTTTAATCTGCGTTTTAACGCGCAAAACAGCATAAAAACTACGAATTTTTATTATTCGTTTTTATTAATATTGCGTCTATTTGAACGATTTCAACGATCTAAAATACTTGAAAAATGCTTATTTTAGCAAAACAGCACGTTTTGAGTTTTAATCAGCGTTTTAACGCGCGTAAAACAGCATAAAAACGACGAAATTTTTATTATTTGTTTTTATTAATATTGCGTCTATTTGAACGATTTCACGATCAAAATGCTTGAAAATGCGTTTATTTTAGCAAAACAGCACGTTTTGAGCTTTAATCTGCGTTTTAACGCTGCAAAACATCATAAAAAAACGACGAAATTTTTATTATTCGCTTTATTAATATTGCTTTATTTGAACGATTTCAACGATCTAAAATGCTTGAAAATGCTTATTTTAGCAAAACAGCACGATTTGAGCTTTAATCTGCGTTTTAACGCGTAAAATAAGCATAAAAACGACGAAATTTTATTATTCGTTTTTATTAATATTGCGTCTATTTGAACGATGTCAACGATCTAAAAATGCTTGAAATTGCGATTTTAGCAAAACAGCACGTTTTGAGCTTTATTCTGCGTTTTAACGCGAAAACAGCATAAAAACGACGAAATTTTTTATTATCTGTTTTATTTTTATTGCGTCTATTTTGAACGATTTCAACGATCTAAAATGCTTGAAATTGCTGGGATTTTAGCAAAACAGCACGTTTGAGCTTTCTTTTAATCTGCGTTTTAACGCGTAAACAGCATAAAACGACGAAATTCTTTATTATTCGTTTTTATTATTGTTTATTTGAACGATTTCAACGATCTAAAATGCTTGAAAATGCTTATTTTAGCAAAACAGCACGTTTTGAGCTTTAATCTGCGTTTTAACGCGTAAAACAGCATGCGTTACGAATTTTTATTATTCGTTTTTTATTAATAGTGCTTCTATTTGAACGATTTCAACGATCTAAAATGCTTGAAAATGCTTATTTTGTTAAAACAGCACGTTTTGAGCTTTAATCTGCGCTTTAACGCGTAAAACAGCATAAAAAACTACGAATTTTTATTATTCGTTTTATTAATATTGCGTCTATTTGAACGATTTCAACGATCTAAAATACTTGAAAATGCTTATTTTAGCAAAACAGCACGTTTTGAGTTTAACGCGTTTTAACGTAAAACAGCATAAAAAAACGACGAAATTTTTATTATTTGTTTTTATTAATATTGCCCATTTGAACGATTTCAACGATCTAAAATGCTTGAAAATGCTTATTTTAGCAAAACAGCACGTTTTGAGCTTTTAATCTGCGTTTTAACGCGTAAAACATCATAAAAAACGACGAAATTTTTATTATTCGCTTTTTATTATTGCTTCTATTTGAACGATTTCAACGATCTAAAATGCTTGAAAAATGCTTATTTTAGCAAAACAGCACGATTTGAGCTTTAATCTGCGTTTTAACGCGTAAAACAGCTTAAAAACGACGAAATTTTATTATTCGTTTTTTATTAATATTGCGTCTATTTGAACGATGTCAACGATCTAAAAATGCTTGAAAATGCTTATTTTAGCAAAAAACAGCACGTTTTGGAGCTTTTATTCTGCGTTTTAACGCGTAAACAGCATAAAAAACGACGAAATTTTTATTATTCGTTTTTATTTTTATTGCGTCTATTTGAAACGTGATTTCAACGGTCTAAAATGCTTGAAAATGCTTATTTTAGCAAAAACACTACGTTTTGAGCTTTAATCTGTGTTTTAACGCGTAAAACAGCACATAAAACGACGAATTTTTTATTATCTGTTTTATTATCATTGCTTCTATTTGAACGATTTCAACGATCTAAAATGCTTGAAAATGCTTATTATTTTATAAAACAGCAATGTTTTGAGCTTTAATCTGCGTTTAACGCGTAAAACAGCATAAAAAACGACAAATTTTTATTATTCGTTTCATTAATATTGCGTCTATTTGAACGATTTCCCAACGATCTAAAATGCTTGAAAATGCTTATTTTAGCAAAACAGCACGTTTTGAGCTTTAATCTGCGTTTAACGCGTAAAAACAGCATAAAACGGTGAATTTTTATTTTTAATCTGCGTTTTAACGCGTAAAACATCATAAAACGACGAAATTTTTATTATTCGCTTTTATTAATATTAAGCCGGCTTGAACGATTTCAACGATCTAAAATGCCGGAAAATGCTTATTTTAGCAAAACAGCACGTTTTGAGCTTTAACTGCGTTTTAACGCGTAAAACAGCACATAAAATGACGAATTTTATTATTCGTTTTTATTACTATTGCTTCTATTCGAAACGATTTCAACGATCTAAAATGCTTGAAAATGCTTATTTCAGCAAACAGCACGTTTTGAGCTTTATTCTGCGTTTTAACGCGCAAAACAGCATAAAAACGACGAAATTTTTATTATTCGTTTTTATTTTATTGCGTCTATCGAACGATTTCAACGATCTAAAATGCTTGAAATTGCTGATTTTAGCAAAACAGCACGTTTTGAGCTTTAATCTGCGTTTAACGCGTAAAACAGTATAAAAAACGACGAAATTTTTATTATTTGTTTTTTATTACTATTGCGTCTATTTTGAACGATTTCAACCAAAATGCCGGAAATGCTTAATTTTAGCAAAACAGCACGTTTTGAGCTTTAATCTGCGTTTAACGCGTAAAACAGCATAAAACGACGAATTTTTATTATTCGTTTTTTATTAATATTGCTTCTATTTGAACGATTTCAACGATCTAAAATGCTTGAAAATGTTATTTTAGCAAAACAGCATCAGTTTTGAGTTTTAATCTGCGTTTTAACGCGTAAAACAGCATAAAACACGAATTTTATTATTTGTTTTTATTAATATTGCGTCTATTTGAACGATTTCAAAGATCTAAAAATGCTTCTTGAAAATGCTTATTTTAGCAAAACAGCACGTTTTGATCCACCCGCGTTTCTAACGCGTAAAACAGCGATAAAACGACGAATTTTTTATTATTCGTTTTTATTAATATTGCGTCTATTTGAAATGATTTCAACGATATAAAAATGCTTGAAAATGCCATTTTAGCAAAATAGCACGTTTTGAGCTTTAATCTGCGTTTTAACGCGTAAAACAGCATAAAAAACGACGAATTTTTATTATTCGTTTTTATTAATATTGCCGCATTTGAACGATTTCAACGATCTAAAATGCTTGAAAAATGCTTATTTAGCAAAACAGCACGTTTTGAGCTTTATTCGCGTTTTAACGCGCGTAAAACAGCATAAAACGACGAAATTTTTATTATTCGCTGTTTTTATTAATATTGCGTCTATTTGAACGATTTCGCCTGATCTAAAATGCTTAAAAATGCTTATTTTAGCAAAACAGCACGTTTTGAGCTTTAATCTGCGTTTTAACGCGTAAAAACAGCATAAAAATGACGAATTTTTTATTATTCGTTTTTATTAATATTGCTTCTATTTCAAAACGATTTTCAACGATCTAATATGCTTGAAAATGCTTATTTTAGCAAAAACAGCACGTTTGAGCTTTAATCTGCGTTTTAACGCGTAAAGCAGCATGTGACGAAATTTTTTATTATTCGTTTTTAATATTGCTTCTATTTGAACGATTTCAACGATCTAAAATGCTTGAAAATGCTTATTTTAGCAAAACAGCACGTTTGAGCTAACGTGCTCTTAAGCGTAAAACAGCATAAAAACGACGAATTTTTTATTATTCGTTTTTGCCAATATTGCTTCTATTTGAACGATTTCAACGATCTAAAATGCTTGAAAATGCTTATATTTTAGCAAAAACAGCACGTTTTGAGCTTCTTTAATCTGCTTTAACGCGTAAACAGCATAAAAACGACGAAATTTTATTATTCGTTTTTATTAATATTGCGTCTATTTGAACGATTTCAACGATCTAAAATGCTTGAAAATGCTTATTTTAGCAAAACAGCACGTTTTGAGCTTTTAATCTGCGTTTTAACGCGTAAAACAGCATAAAAACGGCGAATTTTTTATTTCAATCTGCGTTTCAATCGCTTAAAACATCATAAAACGACGAAATTGATATTATTCGCTTTTTATTACTATTGCTTCTTATTTGAACGATTTCAACGATCTAAAATGCTTGAAAATGTTTATTTTAGCAAAACAGCACGTTTTGCTTTAATCTGCGTTTAACGCGCGTAAACAGCATAAAAATGACGAATTTTTATTATTCGTTTTTATTAATATTGCTTCTATTCGAACGATTTCCAACGATCTAAAATGCTGCACGCCACGAAAGGCAAAAACAGCACGTTTTGAGCTTTATTCTGCGTTTTAACGCGCGTAAAACAGCATAAAAAACGACGAAATTTTTAATATTATTCGTTTTTACTTTTTATTGCGTCTATTTGAACGATTTCAACGATCTAAAATGCTTGGAAATTGCTGACGTAGCAAAACAGCACGTTTTGAGTTTTAATCTGCGCGTTTTAACGCGTAAAACAGCATAAAACGACGAAATCTTTTGTATTATTTGTTTTTATTAATATTGCGTCTATTATTTGAACGATTTCAACGATCTAAAATGCTGAAATAAGCGACGAAAGCAAAACAGCACGTTTTGAGCTTTAATCTGCGTTTTAAGCGAAAAAAACAGCAAAAAAAATGACAAATTTTTTTATTATTCGTTTTTTTTTAAATATTGCTTCTTTTTTAAAAACGTTTTTCAACGATCTTTGGTTTTGAAAATGCTTTTTTTTGGGAAAAAAACAGCACTTTTTTTGAGTTTTTAATTTGGGGGTTTTTTAACGCGAAAAGCAGCAAAAACGACGAAATTTTTATTTCCCTTTTTTTAAATTTGCTTCTATTTAAAACGAAAAACCCAAAATGTTTTTAAAAATGCTTATTTTAGCAAACAGCACGTTTTGAGCTTTAATCTGCGTTTTAACGCGTAAAACAGCATAAAAATGACGAATTTTTATTATTCGTTTTATTAATATTGCTTCTATTCGAACGATTTCAACGATCTAAAATGCTTGAAAATGCTTATTTTAGCAAAACAGCACGTTTTGAGCTTTATTCTGCGTTTTAACGAAAACAGCATAAAACGACGAAATTTTTATTATTCGTTTTTATTTTTAGCTCATTTGAACGATTTCAACGATCTAAAATGCTTGAAATTGTGATAGCAAACAGCACGTTTTGAGTTTAATCTGCGTTTTAACGCGTAAAACAGCATAAAACGACGAAATTTTATTATTTGTTTTTATTAATATTGCGTCTATTTGAACGATTTCAACGATCTAAATGCTTGAAATGCTTATTTTAGCAAAACAGCATGTTTTGAGCTTTAATCTGCGTTTTAACGCGTAAAACAGCATAAAAACGACGAATTTTTATTATTCGTTTTATTAATATTGCTTCTATTTGAACGATTTCAACGATCTAAAATGCTTGAAAATGCTTATTTTAGCAAAACAGCACGTTTTGAGCTTTAATCTGCGTTTTAACGCGTAAATCAGCATAAAACGACGAATTTTTATTATTCGTTTTTATTAATATTGCGTCTATTTGAACGATTTCAAAGATCTAAAATGCTTGAAAATGCTTATTTTAGCAAAACAGCACGTTTTGAGCTTTAATCTGCGTTTTAACGCGTAAAAAAAAGCATAAAAACGACGAATTTTTTATTATTCGTTTTTATTAATATTGCGTCTATTTGAACGATTTCAACGATATAAAATGCTTGAAAATGCTTATTTTAGCAAAACAGCACGTTTTGAGCTTTAATCTGCGTTTTAACGCGTAAAACAGCATAAAACGACAAATTTTTTTATTATTCGTTTTTATTAATATTGCGTCTATTTGAACGATTTCAACGATCTAAAAATGCTTGAAAAATGCTTTGCATATTTTTGCAAAACAGCACGTTTTTGAGCTTTATTCCTGCGTTTAACGCGTAAACAGCATGTAAAATCGACGAAATTTTTATTATTCGTTTTTATTTTTATTGCGTCTATTTGAACGATTTCAAACGATCTAAAAGCTTGAAAATGCTTATTTTAGCAAAACAGCACGTTTTGAGCTGAACGCGTTTTAACGCGTAAACAGCATAAAACGGCGAATTTTTATTTTTAATCTGCGTTTTAACGCGTAAAACATCATAAAACGACGTAAATTTTTATTATTCGCTTTATTGCTTCTATTTGAACGATTTCCAACGATCTAAAATGCTTGAAAATGCTTATTTTAGCAAACAGCACGTTTTGGTTTTTAATTCCGCGTTTTAACGCGTAAAACAGCATAAAATGACGAATTTTTATTATTCGTTTTTATTAATATTGCTTCTATTCGGAACGATTTCAACGATCTAAAAATGCTTGAAAATGCTTATTTTAGCAAAACAGCACGTTTTGAGCTTTATTCCCGCGTTTTAACGCGTAAAACAGCATAAAAACGACGAAATTTTTATTATTCGTTTTTATTTTTATTGCGTCTATTTGGAACGATTTCCAACGATCTAAAAATGCTTGAAACGTTGATTTTAGCAAAACAGCACGTTTGAGCTTTAATCTGCGTTTTAACGCGTAAACAGCAGTAAAACGACGAAAATTTTTATTATCTGGGTTTTTATTAATATTGCTTCTATTTGAACGATTTCAACGATCTAAAATGCTTGAAAATGCTTATATTTTAGCAAAACAGCACGTTGAGTTTTAATCTGCGTTTTAACGCGTAAAACAGGCATAAAACGGACGAAATTTTTAATTATTCGTTTTCAATAGTGCTTCTATTTGAAACGATTTCCAACGATCTAAAATGCTTGAAAATGCTTATTTTAGCAAAACAGCACGTTTTGAGCTTTAATCTGCGTTTTAACGCGTAAAACAGCATAAAAACTACGAATTTTTTATTATTCGTTTTATTAATATTGCGTCTATTTGAACGATTTCAACGATCTAAAATACTTGAAAATGCTTATTTTGCAAAACAGCACGTTTTGAGCTTAACGCGCACGCGGTAAAACAGCATAAAACGACGAAATTTTTATTATTTGTTTTATTAATATTGCGTCTATTTGAACGATTTCAACGATCTAAAAATTTGAAAATGCTTATTTTAGCAAAACAGCACGTTTTGAGTTTTAATCGCGCTTTAACGCGTAAAACATCACAAAAACACGAAATTTTATTATTCGCTTTTTATTAATATTGCTCTATTTGGAACGATTTCCAACGATCTAAATGCCAAAACGCTTTACCAGCAAACAGCACGATTTATTTAATCTGCGTTTTAACGCGTAAACAGCATAAAACGCGAATTTTATTTTAATCTGCGTTTTAACGCGTAAAACATCATAAAAACGACGAAATTTTTTATTATTCGCTTTTTATTAATATTGCTTCTATTTGAAACGATTTTAACGATCTAAAATGCCGAAAAATGTTTATTTGGCGCAAAACAGCACGTTTGAGCTTTAATCTGCGCTTTAACGCGTAAAACATATGCACGATGAATTTTTATTATTCGTTTTATTAATATTGCTTCTATTCGGAACGATCGATCTAAAATGCTTGAAATGCTTATTTAGCAAAAACAGCACGTTTTGAGCTTTATTCCGGCGTTTTAACGCGTAAAAACAGCATAAAACCACGAAATCTTTTTATTATTCGTTTTTATTTTTATTGCGTCTATTTGAACGATTTCAACGATCTAAAATGCTTAAATTGTTGATTTGAAAAAACAGCACGCTTGAGCTTTAATCTGCGTTTTAACGCGTAAAACAGCATAAAAACGACGAAATTTTTATTATTCGTTTTATTAATATTGCTTCTATTTGAACGATTTCAACGATCTAAAAATGTTTGAAAATGCCATTTTAGCAAAACAGCACGTTTGAGCTTTAATCTGCGTTTTAACGCGTAAACAGCATAAAACGACGAATTTTAATTATTCGTTTTTACAATAGTGCTTCATTTTAAACGGATTTCAACGATCTAAAATGCTTGAAAATGCTTATTTTAGCAAACAGCACGTTTGAGTTTTAATCTGCGTTTTAACGCGTAAACAGCATAAAACTACGAATTTTTATTATTCGTTTTTATTAATATTGCTTCTATTTGAACGATTTCCAACGATCTAAAAATGCTTGGAAAATGCTTATTTTAGCAAAACAGCACGTTTTGAGCTTTGATCTGCGTTTTAACGCGTAAAACATCATAAAAACGACGAAATTTTTATTATTCGCTTTATTATTATTGCTTCTATTTGAACGATTCTTAACGATCTGTACGCTTGAAAATGCTTATTTTAGCAAACAGCACGATTTGAGCTTTAATCTGCGTTTTAACGCGTAAAACAGCATGCTAAAAACGACGTTCTTTATTATCTGTTTTTGACATTATTGCGTCTATTTGGAACGGATTCTGTTCCAGATCTAAAAATGCTTGAAAATGCTGCAGCAAAACAGCACGTTTTGAGCTTTATTCTGCGTTTTAACGCGTAAAACAGCATAAAAACGACGAAATTTTTTATTATCTGTTTTTATTTTATTGCGTCTATTTGAACGATTTCAACGGTCTAAAAATAAAGCTGAAAATGCTTATTTCAGCAAAAACACTACGTTTTGAGTTTAATCTGCTTTAACGCGTAAAACAGCATAAAAACGACGAATTTTAATTATTCGTTTTTATTAATATTGCTTCCCACTGAACGATTTCAACGATCTAAAATGCTTGAAAATGCTTATTTTAGCAAAACAGCACGTTTGAGTTTTTAATCTGCTTTAACGCGTAAAACAGCATAAAACGACGAAATTTTTATTATTCGTTTTTATTAATATTGCGTCTATTTGAACGATTTCAACGGATCTAAATGCTTGAAAAATGCTTATATTTTAGCAAACATATCGTTTTGAGCTTTTAATCTGCGCTTTAACGCGTAAAACAGCATAAAAACGGCGAATTTTTATTTTTTAATCTGCGTTTTAACGCGTGTTGTCATAAAAACGACGAAATTTTTATTATTCGCTTTATTAATATTGCTTCTATTTGAACGATTTCAACGATCTAAAAATGCTTGAAAATGCTATTTTAGCAAAACAGCACGTTTTGAGCTTTAATCGCGTTTTAACGCGTAAAACAGCATAAAATGACGATTTTTTTATTATCTGTTCTTTTATTAATATTGCTTCTATTTGAAATCGATTTCAACGATCTAAAATGCCGCTTGAAATGCTTGCTTTTGGCGTAAAACAGCACGTTTTGAGTTTTAGTCTGCGTTTTAACGCGTAAAACAGCATAAAAACGACGAAATTTTTATTATTCGTTTTATTAATATTGCGTCTATTTGAGCGATTTCTAACGATCTAAAATGCTTGAAAATGCTATTTTAGCAAAACAGCACGTTTTGAGCTTTAATCTGCGTTTTAACGCGCGTAAAAGAGCATAAAAATGACGAATTTTATTATTCGTTTTTTATTAATATTGCTTCTATTTAAACGATTTCAACGATCTAAAATGCCGAAAATGCTTATTTTAGCAAAACAGCACGTTTTGAGCTTTAATCTGTGTTTTAACGCGTAAACAGCATAAAAACGATGAAATTTTTGTATTATTCGTTTTATTAATATTGTTTCTATTTGAACGATTTCAACGATCTAAAATGCTTGAAAATGCTTATTTTGTAGCAAAACAGCACGTTTTGAGCTTTAATCTGCGTTTTAACGCGTAAAACTGCATAAAAAACGACGAATTTTATTATTCGTTTTTATTAATATTGCGTCTATTTGAACGATTTCAACGATCTTAAAATGCTTGAAAATGCTTATTTTAGCAAAACAGCACGTTTTGAGTTTTAATCTGCGTTTTAACGCGTAAAAACAGCATAAAAAACGACGAATTTTTATTATTCGTTTTTATTAATATTGCTTCATTTGAACGTGATTTCAACGATCTAAAATGCTTGAAAATGCTTATTTTAGCGTCGTTAATGTTTTGAGCTTTAATCTGCGTTTTAACGCGTAAAAAGAGCATAAAACGACGAAATTTTTATTATTTGTTTTTTTTAAAATTTTTTGGGAAAATTTTCTTTTTTTAAAAAAAACAAATTTTTTTAAAACGAAAAATTTTTTTTCTTAAAAATTTTTTTTAAAACGGCAAAACAAGCTTTTTTGAGTTTTTTTCGTTTTAAAAAAAAGAAAAAAAAAAAATTTTTTTAATCTTTTTTTAAAAATTTGCTTTTATTTAAAAAAAACGTTAAAAATTTAAAAATTTTATTTTAGCAAAAACAGATTTTTTTTTTGGGGTTTTTGGGTAAAAAATAAAAAAAAATTTTTAATTTTTTTTAAATTTTGTTTTATTTAAAAAACAACGTTTTTTGGAAAAGCTTAAGCAAAAAAAGATTTTTTTTTTTTTGGGTTTTTTAAAAAAAAAGCAAAAACCAAAAAATTTTTAATTTTTCTTTTTTAAAAATTTTTTATTTAACGTTTGCTAAAAGTTTAAAAGCATTTTCCCCAAAAAAATTTTTGGTTTAACTTTTTTTAACCAAAAAGCTAAAAAAAATTTTTTATTCCCGAAAAAATTTGGCTTTTCGTTTTAACGCTAAAAGCTTAAAAGATTTTAAAAACCCGTTTTATTTTTTTGCGTTTTAAGGGTAAAACACAAAAAACCAAAAAATTTTTATTTTTTTTATTTTGGCTTTTAACGGTTTAACGCTAAAAGGAAAAGCATTTTTTTTTTTTTTTTAAATCTCTTTTTTAATAAAAAGCTAAAAAGGTTTTTTTAAAATTTTTTTTTAAATTGGGGTTTTTAACGTTTAACACTAAAAGGAAAATTTTTTTACAAAACACACGTTTTGAGTTTAACGGTTTTAAGCAAAAAGCATAAAAAAAAATTTTTTTTTTGTTTTTTTAATTTGCTTTTTAACGTTTAACACTAAAACAAAAAATTTTTTTTTTAAAAAGCCTTTTGAGTTTTTCCGTTTTAAGCAAAAAAAAAAAAATTTTTTTGTTTTTTTAAAATCTCTTTTAACGTTTAACGAAAAAAAAAAATTTTTTTTATTTGAAAAAGTTTTATTTACGGTTTTAACGCTTAAAAAAAAAAAAAGCAAATTTTTAACGTTTTTATTTTATTCGCTTTTAACGTTTCCTTTAAAAGCGAAATTTTTTAAAAAAAAATTTTTGGTTTTAACTTTTTAAAAAAGCTAAAAAAAAAAAAAAAATTTTTTTTTTTATTTTTTTTAAAAACCTTTTAAAAACCTTTAAATTT
>NW_027046753.1:0-21224 GCF_025399875.1 Dalotia coriaria | reverse complement strand
CAAATATAGTTTTCATATTAATAAAAAAATGAATAATAAAAATTCGTCGTTTTATGCTGTTATACGCGTTAAAACGCAGATTAAAAGCTCAAACGTGCTGTTTTGCTAAAATAAGCATTTTCAAGCATTTTAGATCGTTGAAATCGTTCAAATAGACGTAATATTAATAAAAACGAATAATAAAAATTCGTCGTTTTATGTTGTTTTACGCGTTAAAACGCAGATTAAAAGCTCAAAACGTGCTGTTTTGCTAAAATAAGCATTTTCAAGCATTTTAGATCCTTGAAATCTTTCAAATAGAAGCAATAATAATAAAACGAATAATAAAAAAAATTCATCGTTTCTTTTATGCTGTTTTACGCGTTAAAACGCAGATTAAAGCTCAAACGCTGTTTTGCTAAAATAAGCATTTTCAAGAATTTTAGATCGTTGGAAATCGTTCAACAGAAGCAATATTAATAAAAAAACGAATAATAAAAATTGTCGTTTTTATGCTGTTTTAGCGTTAAAACGCAGACAAAGCTCAAACGTGCTGTTTTGCTTAAATAAACATTTTCAAGCATTTTAGACGTCGTTGAAATCGTTCAAATAGACGCAATATTAATATAAAACGAATAATAAAAATTTCGTCGTTTTATGTTGCTCTACGCGTTAAAACGCAGATTAAAGCTCAAACGTGCTGTTTTGCTAAAATAAGTATTTTCAAGCATTTAGACGTTGAAATCGTTCAAATAGACGCAATAAAAATAAAAACGAATAATAAAAATTCGTCGTGTTTATGCTGTTTTACGCGTTAAAACGCAGAATAAAGCTCAAACGTGCTGTTTTGCTAAAATAAGCATTTTCGCCATTTTGATCGTTGAAATCGTTCAACAGACGCAATATTAATAAAAACGAATAAAAATTCGTCGTTTTTATGTTGTTTTACGCGTTAAAAACGCAGATTAAAACTCAAAACGTGCTGTTTTGCTAAAATAAGCATTTTTCGGGGCATTCTTTTAGATCGTTGAAATTGTTCAAATAGAAGCAATATTAATAAAAAAACGAATAATAAAAATCGTCGTTTTATGTTGTTTTACGTTAAACGCAGATTAAAAGCTCAAAATCGCGCTGTTTTGCTAAAATAAGCATTTTCAAGTATTTTAGATCGTTGAAATCGTTCAAATAGACGCAATATTAATAAAACGAATAATAAAAAATTCCGTCGCTTTTATGTGCTGTTTTACGCGTTAAAATGCAGATTAAAGTCAAAACGTGCTGTTTGCTAAAATAAGCATTTTCAAGCATTTTAGATCGCTGAAATCGTTCAAATAGAAGCAATATTAATAAAAACGAATAATAAAAATTCTGTCGTTTTATGCTGTTTTACGCGTTAAAACGCAGATTAAAGCCCAAAACGTGCTGTTTTGCTAAAATATGCATTTTTCAAGCATTTTAGATCGTTGAAATCGTTTAACAGAAGCAATATTAATAAAAAACGAATAATAAAAATTCGTCATTTTTATGTTGCTTTACGCAAGTTGTTCGCAGATAAAAGCTCAAAACGTGCTGTTTTGTTAAAATAAGCATTTTTCAAGCATTTGATCGTTGAAATCGTTCAACAGACGCAATATTAATAAAAATCGAATAATAAAAATTTCGTCGTTTTTATGCTGTTTTTACTCGTTAAAACGCAGAATAAAGCTCAAACGTGCTGTTTTGCTAAAATAAGCATTTTCAAAGCATTTAGATCGTTGGAAATCGTTCAAATAGAAGCATTATTAATAAAAAAACGAATAATAAAAATTCGTCGTTTTATAAAGCGTTTACGCGTTAAAACGCAGATTAAAGCTCAAAACGTGCTGTTTTGCTAGAATGTTACTTTCAAGCATTTTAGACGTTGAAATCGTTCAAATAGACGCAATATTAATAAAAACGACAATAAAAATTCGTCGTTTTATGCTGTTTACGCGTTAAACGCAAATTAAAGTTCTCAAAACGTGCTGTTTTGCTGTACAAGCATTTTCAAGCATTTAGATCGTTGGAATCGTTCAAATAGAAGTAATATTAATAAAAACGAATAATAAAAATCTGTCGTTTTATGCTGTTTTACGCGTTAAAACGCAGATTAAAGCTCAAAACGTGCTGTTTTGCTAAAATAAGCATTTTCACATTTTAGATCGTTGAATCGTTCAAATAGAAGCATTATTAATAAAAAACGAATAATAAAAATTCTTCGTTTTATGTTGTTTTACGCGTTAAAACGCAGATTAAAAGCTGAAAACGTACTGTTTTGCTAAAATAAGCATTTTCAAGCATTTTAGATCGTTGAAATCGTTCAAATTGACGCAATATTAATAAAAACGAATAATAAAAATTTCGTCGTTTTATGCTGTTTACGCGTTAAAACGCAGATTAAAAGCTCAAAACGTGCTGTTTTGCTAAAATAAGCATTTTCAGCATTTTAGATCGTTGAATGTTTTACGCGTTAAAACGCAGATTAAAAGCTCAAAACGTGCTGTTTTGCTAAAATAAGTATTTTCAAGCATTTTAGATCGTTGAATTGTTCAAATAGAAGCTATATTAATAAAATGAATAATAAAAATCTGTCGTTTTTATGCTGTTATACGCTAAAACGCAGATTAAAGCTCAAAACGTGCTGTTTTGCTAAAATGCGATTTTCTTTCAAGCATTTTAGATCGTTGAAATCGTTCAAATAGACGCATAATATTAATAAAAAACGAATAATAAAAATCTGTCGTTTTATGCTGTTTTACGCGTTAAAACGCAGATTAAAAGCTCTCAAAACGTGTTGTTTTGCTACAAAATAAGCATTTTCAAGCATTTTAGATCCCTTGAAATCTTCAACAGAAGCAATAATAATAAAAAAACGAATATCAAAAATTCATCGTTTTATAAGTTGTTTTACGCGTTAAAACGCAGATTAAAGCTCAAACGCGCCGTTTTGCTAAAATAAGGCTTTCAAGAATTTTGGATCGTTGAAATCGTTCTCAAATAGAAGCAATATTAATAAAAACGAATAATAAAAAATTCGTCGCTTTATGCCGTTTTAGCGTTAAAACGCAGATTAAAGCTCACAAAACGCTGTTTTGCTAAAATAAACATTTTCAAGCATTTTAGATCGTTGAAATCGTTCAAATAGACGCACATTAATATAAAAACGAATAATAAAAATTTCGTCGTTTTTATGCTGTTTACGCGTTAAAAACGCAGATTAAAAGCTCAAAACGTGCTGTTTTGCTAAATAAGCATTTTCAAGCATTTTAGATCGTTGAAATCGTTCAAATAGACGCAATAAAAATAAAAAACGAATAATAAAAATTGTCGTGTTTATGCTGTTTTACGCGTTAAAAACGCAGAATAAAGCCTCAAAACGTGCTGTTTTGCTAAAATAAGCATTTTCAAGCATTTCAGATCGCTGGAAATCGTTCAAATAGAGATGCAATATTACTAAAAAAAACGAATAATGGGTACCCTGTCGTTTTATGCTGTTTTACGCGTTAAAACGCAGATTAAAGCTCAAACGTGCTGTTTTGCTAAAATAAGCATTTTCAAGCATTTTAGATCGTTGAAATCGTTCAAATAGAAGTAATATTAATAAAACGAATAATAAAAAATTCGTCGTTTTTATAAAGCTGTTTTACGCGTTAAAGGCAGATTAAAGCAATAAAAACGTGCTGTTTTGCTAAAATAAGCATTTCTGCTATTTTAGATCGCTGGAAATCGTTCAAATAGACGCATTATTAATAAAAACGAATAATAAAAATTCGTCGTTTTTATGCTGGTTTTACGCGTTAAAATGTGCAGACAAAGCTCAAACGTGCTGTTTTGCTAAAATAAGCATTTTCAAGCATTTAGATCGTTGAAATCGTTCAAATAGCTAAATATTAATAAAAACGAATAATAAAAATTCTCTCGTCGTTTTTATGTTGTTTACGCGTTAAAAACGCAGATTAAAAGCTCAAACGTGCTGTTTTGCTAAAATAAGCATTTTCAAGCATTTTAGATCGTTGAAATCGTTCAAATAGACGCAATATTAATAAAAACGAATAATAAAAATTCGTCGTTTTATGCTGTTTACGCGTTAAAACGCTGATTAAAGCTCAAAACGTGCTGTTTTGCTAAAATAAGCATTTTCTTGCCATTTTATCGTTGAAATCACCAAATAGACTCAATATTAATAAAAAACGTAATAATAAAAATTCGTCGTTTTATGCTGTTTTACGCGTTAAAACGTGCAGATTAAAAGCTCAAACGTGCCGTTTTGCTAAAATAAGCAGTCGCGCATTTTAGATCGTTGAACCGCTAAATAGAAGCAATATTAATAAAACAATAATGTACCCTGCATTTTTTTATGTTTTACGCGTTAAAACGCAGATTAAAGCTCAAAACGCGCTGTTTTGCTGTACCAAGCATTTTCAAGTCTTTTAGATCGTTGAAATCGTTTATATAGAAGCAATATAATAAAACAAATAATAAAAATTCGTCATTTTTATGCTGTTTTACGCGTTAAAACGCAGATTAAAGTTCTCAAAACGTGCTGTTTTGCTGCAAAATAAGCATTTTCAAGCATTTTAGATCGTTGAAATCGTTCAAATAGACGCAATATTAATAAAAAAAAAACGAATATCAAAATTTCGTCGTTTTTATGTTGTTTTACGCGTTAAAACGCAGAATAAAGCTCAAACGTGCTGTTTTGCTAAAATAAGCATTTTCAAGCATTTTAGATCGTTGAAATCGTTCAAATAGGAAGCAATATTAATAAAAACGAATAATAAAAATCGTCGTTTTTATAAGCGTTTTACGCGTTAAAACGCAGATTAAAGCTCAAAACGCGCTGTTTTGCTAAAATAAGCATTTTAAAGCATTTTGTGATCGTTGAAACTCGTTCAAACAGAAGCAATATTAATAAAAATGAATACGTACCCGCCGTTTTATAAAGCGTTTTACGCGTTAAAACGCAGATTAAAAGCTCAAAACGTGCTATTTTGCTAAAAATAAGTATTTTCGCCATTTTAGATCGTTGTACCGTTCAAATAGACGCAATATTAATAAAAACAAATAATAAAAAAATTCGTCGTTTTATGCTGCTGTTTTACGTGTTAAAACGCAGATTGTAAAGTTCAAACGTGCTGTTTTGCTAAAATAAGCATTTTCAAAGCATTTTAGATCGTTGAAATCGTTCAAATAGACGCAAATATTAATAAAACAAATAATAAAAAAAAATTCGTCGTTTCTTTTATGCTGTTTACGCGTTAAAAACGCAGATTAAAGCTCAAAACGTGCTGTTTTGCTAAAATAAGTATTTTAAGCATTTTAGATCGTTGAAATCGTTCAAATAGACGCGGCCATTAATAAAACAATAAAAATTTCGTCGTTTTATGCTGTTTTACGCGTTAAAACGCTGATTAAAGCTCAAAACGTGCTGTTTTGCTGCTGCGCCGGGCATTTCAAGCATTTTAGATCGTTGAAATCGTTCAAATAGACTCAATATTAATAAAACGAATAATAAAAAATTCGTCGTTTTATGCTGTTTACGCGTTAAAACGCAGATAAAGCTCAAACGTGCTGTTTTGCTAAAATAAGCAGTTGTAAGTATTTTTAGATCGTTGAAATCGTTCAAATAGAAGCAATATTAATAAAAACGAATAATAAAAATTTCGTATTTTTTATGCTGTTTTACGCGTTAAAACGCAGATTAAAAGCCTCAAACGTGCTGTTTTGCTAAAATAAGCATTTCAAGCTTTTTAGATCGTTGAAATCGTTTATATAGAAGCAATATTAATAAAAACAAATAATAAAAATCTGTCATTTTTATGCTGTTTTACGCGTTAAAAACGCAGATTAAAGCTCAAAACGTAAAGCGCTGTTTTGCTAAAATAAGCATTTTCACATTTTAGATCGTTGAAATCGTTCAACAGGACGCAATATTAATAAAAAACGAATAATGTACCCCGTCGTTTTTATGCTGTTTACGCGTTAAACGCAGAATAAAGCTCAAACGTGCTGTTTTGCTAAAATAAGCATTTTCAAGCATTTTTAGATCGTTGAAATCGTTCAAATAGAAGCAATATTAATAAAAACGAATAATAAAAAATCGTCGTTTTTATGTTGTTTTACGCGTTAAAACGCAGATTAAAAGCTCAAACGCGCTGTTTTGCTAAAATAAGCATTTTAAAGCATTTTAGATCGTTGAAATGTTCAAATAGTAGCCTGGCCATTAATAAAAATGAATAAAAATTCGTCGTTTTATGCTGTTTTACGCGTTAAAACGACAAAGCTCAAAACGTGCTATTTTGCTAAAATAAGTATTTTCAAGCATTTTAGATCGTTGAAATCGTTCAAATAGACGCAATATTAATAAAACAAATAATAAAAAATTCGTCGTTTTATGCTGTTTTACGTGTTAAACGCAGATTAAAAGCTCAAACGTGCTGTTTTGCTGCTAAATAAGCATTTTCAAGCATTTTAGATCGTTGAAATCGTTCAAATAGACGCAATATTAATAAAAACAAATAATAAAATTGCTCGTTTTATGCGTTGTTTTACGCGTTAAAACGCAGATTAAAAGCTCAAACGTGCTGTTTTGCTAAAATAAGCATTTTAAGCATTTTAGATCGTTGAAACTGTTCAAATAGACGCAATATTAATGTCGAAATAATGTACCTCTGTCGTTTTATGCTGTTTTACGCGTTAAAACGTTGATTAAAGTTCAAACGTGCTTGTTTTGCTAAAAATAAGCATTTTCAAGCATTTTAGATCGCTGAAATCGTTCAACAGACTCCTTAATATTAATAAAAAACGAATAAAATCTGCCGTTTTATGCTGTTTACGCGTTAAAACGCAGATTAAAGCTCAAAACGTGCCGTTTTGCTAAAATAAGCAGTTGCAAGCATTTTAGATCGTCGAAATCGTTCAAATAGGAAGCAATATTAATAAAAAACGAATAATAAAATTCTGTATTTTATGTTGTTTTACGCGTTAAACGCAGATTAAAGCTCAAACGTGCTGTTTGCTAAAATAAGCATTTTCAAGATTTAGATCGTTGAAATCGTTCAAATAGAAGCAATATTAATAAAAACGAATAATAAAAAATCTGTCGTTTTATGCTGTTTACGCGTTAAAGCAGGATAAAGCTCAAACGTGCTGTTTTGCTAAAATAAGCATTTTCAAGCATTTTAGATCGTTGAAATCGTTCAAATAGAAGCAATATTAATAAAAACGAATAATAAAAAATTCGTCGTTTTTATGTTGTTTTACGCGTTAAAACGCAGATTAAAGCTCAAAACGTGCTGTTTTGCTGTAAATAAGCATTTTTCAAGCATTTAGATCGTTGAAATCGTTCAAATAGACGCACATTAATAAAAACGAATAATAAAAATTCTACCGTTTTATGCTGTTTACCGCGTTAAAACGCTGATTAAAGCTCACAAACGTGCTGTTTTGCTAAAATAAGCATTTTCAAGCATTTTAGATAGCGAAACGTTCAAACAGACGCAATATTAATAAAACAAATAATAAAAATCTGTCGTTTTTATGCTGTTTTTAATGCGCTAAAACGCAGATTAAAGCTCAAAACGTGCTGTTTTGCTAAAATAAGCATTTTCAAGCATTTTAGATCGCTGAAATCGTTCAAATAGAAGCACATAATAAAAACGAATAATAAAATTTCGTCGTTTTATGTTGTTTTCAGCGCGCTAAACGCAGATTGTGCTCAAAACGTGCTGTTTTGCTTTCAATAAGCATTTTCAAGCATTTTAGATCGCTGAAATCGCTTAAATAGAAGCGCTTATTAATAAAATGAATAATAAAATTCGTCATTTTAGGCTGTTTTACGCGCTAAAAACGCAGATTAAAGCTCAAACGTGCTGTTTGCTGTAAATAAGCATTTTCGCCATTTTAGATCGTTGAAATCGTTTAAATAGACGCAATTATTAATAAAAACGAATAATAAAAATTTCGTCGTTTTATGCCGTTTTACGCGTTAAAAACGCAGATAAGTCAAACGTGCTGTTTCCATAAATGCTTTCGCTATCGATCGCTGAAATCGTTCAAATAGAAGCAATATTAATAAAACGAATAATAAAATTCGTCGTTTTATGCTGTTTACGCGTTAAAACGCAGATTAAAGCTCAAACGTGCTGTTTTGCTGTGTCAAGCATTTTCAAGCATTTTAGATCTTGGAAATCGTTCAAATAGAGCACATAATAAAAACGAATAATAAAAATTCGTCGTTTTATAAGCTGTTTACGCGTTAAAACGCAGATTAAAGCTCAAACGTGCGTGGTTTTGCTAAAATGCGACTTCAAGCATTTTGTGATCGCTGGTGTAAAATCGTTCAAATAGACGCAATAAAAATAAAACAATAATAAAATTTCGTCGTTTTTATGCTGTTTTACGCGTTAAAAACCCAGCCTCAAACGCTGTTTTGCTAAAATAAGCATTTTCAAACATTTTAGATCGTTGAAATCGTTCAAATAGACGCACAAAAAAATAAAAAAACGAATAATAAAAATTTCGTCGTTTCTTTATGCTGTTTACGCGTTAAAACGCGTATCAGCTCAAACGCTGCTTGCTAAAATAAGCATTTTCAAGCATTTCCAGGATCGTTGAAATCGTTCAAATAGACGCAATATTAATAAAACGAATAATAAAAATTTCGTCGTTTTATGCTGTTTACGCGTTAAAACGCAGATTAAAAGCCCAAACGTGCTGTTTTGCTAAAATAAGTATTTTCAAGCATTTAGATCGTTGAAATCGTTCAAATAGAAGCAATATTAATAAAACGAATAATAAAAAAATTCGTCGTTTTATGCTGTCGGCGTTAAAAGGCAGATTAAAGCTTAAAACGCCGCTAAAATAAGCATTTTCAAGCATTTAGATCGTTGAAATCGTTCAAATAGACGCAATATTAATAAAACGAATAATAAAAATTTCGTCGTTTTTATGCTGTTTTACGCGTTAAAACGCAGATTAAAAGCTCAAAACGTGCTGTTTGCTAAAATAAAGTTAATCTCTTTCAAGCATTTTAGATCGTTGAAATCGTTCAAATAGAAGCAACATAATAAAACGAATAATAGAAAATTGTCGTTTTTATGCTGTTTTACGCGCGTAAAAACGCAGATTAAAAGCTTAAACGTGCTGTTTTCATAAAATAAGCATTTTCAAGCATTTTAGATTGTTGAAATCGTTCAACAGACGCAATATTAATAAAAAACGAATAATAAAAATTTCGTCGTTTTATGTTGTTTTGCGTTAAAACGCTGATTAAAGCTCGTAAAACGTGCTGTTTGCTAAAATAAGCATTTTCGCCATTTTAGATCGCTGGAAATCGTTGAAAATAGACGCAATATTAATAAAAACAAATAACAAAAATTCTGTCGTTTTTAGCCGTTTTACGTTAAAACGCAGATTAAAGCTCTCAAACGTGCTGTTTTGCTAAAATAAGTATTTTCAAGCATTTTTAGATCGTTGAAATCGTTTAAATAGAAGCAATATTAATAAAACGAATAATAAAAATTCGTCATTTTATGCTGTTTTACGCGTTAAAACGCAGATTAAAGCTCAAAACGTGCTGTTTTGCTAAATTAAGCATTTTCAAGCATTTCCAGATCGCTGAAATCGTTCAACAGACGCAATATTAATAAAACGAATAATAAAATTTCGTCGTTTTTATGCTGTTTTACGTTAAACGCAGACAAAGCTCAAAAACGTGCCGTTTTGCTAAAATAAGCATTTTCAAGCATTTTAGATCGCTGAAATCGTTCAAATAGAAGCAATATTAATAAAAAACGTAATAATAAAAATTTGTCGTTTTATGCTGTTTTACGCGTTAAACGCAGATTAAAGTTCTCAAAACGTGCTGTTTTGCTAAACAAGCATTTTCAAGCATTTTAGATCGTTGAAATCATTCAAATAGACCTGGATATTAATAAAAAACGAATAATAAAATTTCGTCGTTTTTATGCTGTTTTACGCGTTAAAAACGCAGATTAAAGCTCTCAAAACGCTGTTTTGCTAAAATAAGTATTTTCAAGCATTTTAGATCGTTAAATCGTTCAGTCAGAAGCAATATTAATAAAAACGAATAATAAAAATTCGTCGTTTTTATGCTGTTTTACGCGTTAAAAACGCAGATTAAAGTTCAAAACGTGCCGTTCTGCTAAAATAAGCATTTTCAAGCATTTTAGATCGTTGAAATCGTTCACCAAATAGACGCAATATTAATAAAAACGAATAATAAAATTTCGTCGTTTTTATGCTGTTTTACGCGTTAAAACGCAGATTGCGCTCAAACGTGCTGTTTGTTGCACAAGCATTTTCAAGCATTTTGTGATCGTTGAAATCGTTCAAATAGAAGCTAAATATTAATATAAAATGAATAATAAAAATTCGTCGTTTTATGCTGTTTTACGCGTTAAAACGCAGGATTTAAGCTCAAAACGTGCTGTTTGCTAAAATATGCACTTTCAAGCATTTTAGATCGTTAAACGTTCAACAGACGCAATGAAAAATAAAAACGAATAATGTACTTTGTCGTTTTATGCTGTTTTACGCGATAAAACGCAGAATAAAAGCTCAAAACGCGCTGTTTTGCTAAAATAAGCATTTTCAAGCATTTTAGATCGTTGAAATCGTTCAAATAGACGCAATATTAATAAAACGAATAATAAAAAATTTCGTCGTTTTTATGTTGTTTTACGCGTTAAAATCAGCAGATTAAAGCTCAAAACGTGCTATTTTGCTAAATAAGTATTTTCAAGCATTTTAGATCGTTGAAATCGTTCAAATAGAAGCAACATTAATAAAAACGAATAATAAAAATTCGTCGTTTTATGCTGTTTTATGCAAAACGCAGATTAAAGCTTAAATCGTGCTGTTTTGCTAAAATAAGCATTTTCAAGCATTTTAGATTGTTGAAATCGTTCAAATAGACGCAATATTAATAAAACGAATAATAAAAATTCCCTGTCGTTTTATGCTGTTTTACGCGTTAAAACGCTGATTAAAAGCTCAAACGTGCTGTTTGCCAAAAATACATTTTCCAAGCATTTTATGATCGTTGAAACTGTTGAAATAGACGCAATATTAAATAAAAACAAATAATGTAATTCGTCGTTTTATGCTGTTTTACGCGTTAAACGTAGATTAAAGCTCAAACGCTGTTTTGTTAAAAGAAGCATTTTCAAGCATTTTAGATCGTTGAAATCCGTTCAAATAGAAGCATTATTACTAAAAACGAATAACAAAAATTTCGTCGTTTTATGCTGTTTTACGCGTTAAACGCAGATTAAAGCTCAAAACGTGCTGGCATTTGCTAAAATAAGCATTTTCTCAAGCATCTTAGATCGTTGAACCGTTTTTAAATAGAAGCAATATTAATAAAAACGTAATAAAATTCAATATTTTATGTTGTTTTACGCGTTAAACGCAGATTAAAAGCTCAAAAATGCTGTTTTGCTAAATTAAGCATTTTCAAGCATTTTAGATCGTTGAAATCGTTCAAAATAGACGCAATATTAATAAAACGAATAATAAAAATTTCGTCGTTTTATGTTGTTTTACGCGTTAAAACGCAGATTAAAAGCTCAAAACGTGCTGTTTTGCTAAAATAAGCATTTTCATAAGCATTTTAGATCGTTGAAATCGTTCAAATAGAAGCATTAATAAAAACGAATAATAAAATAAATTCGTCGTTTTCTTTATAAGCTGTTTTACGCGTTAAAACGCAGATTAAAGCTCAAACGCTGTTTTGCTAAAATAAGCATTTTCAAGACGATCGTTGAAATCGTTCAAATAGACGCAATATTAATAAAAACGAATATTAAAAATTTCGTCGTTTTATGCTGTTTTACGCGTTAAAACGCTGATTAAAGCTCAAAACGTGCTGTTTTGCTAAAATAAGTATTTTCGCCATTTTGTGATCGTTGAAATCGTTCAAATAGACGCAATATTAATAAAACGAATAAAAATCTTTGTCGTTTTTATAAGCGTTTTACGCGTTAAAACGCAGATTTTCAAAGCTCAAAAGCGCTGTTTTCCTAAAATAAGCAGCTGCAAGCATTTGTGATCGCTGGAAATCGTTCAAATAGAAGCAAATATTAATAAAAACGAATAGTGAAAAATTTCGTCGTTTTATGCTGTTTTACGCGTTAAACGCGGTGATTAAAAGCTCAAAACGTGCTGTTTTGCTGTAACAAGCATTTTCAAGCATTTTAGATTGCTGAAATCGTTTAAATAGATAATATTATCAAAAAAAAACGAATAATAAAAATTCGTTCTTTTATGTTGTTTTACGCGTTAAAAACGCAGATTAAAGCCTCAAACGTGCTGTTTTGCTAAATAAGCATTTTCCAGCATTTTTAGATCGCTGGAAATCGTTCAACAGACGCAATATTAATAAAAACGACAATAAAAATTTCGTCGTTTTATGCTGTTTTACGCGTTAAACGCAGAACAAAGCTCAAAACGTGCTGTTTTGCTAAAATAAGCATTTTCACATTTAGATCGTTGAAATCGTTCAAATAGACGCAATATTAATAAAAACGAATAATAAAAATTTCTGTCGTTTTGCTGTTTTACGCGTTAAAACGCAGATTAAAAGCTCAAAACGTGCTGCTTTGCTGTACCGCTATTTTAAAGCATTTTGTGATCGTTGGAAATCGTTCAAAATAGACGCAATATTAATAAAAAACAAATAATAAAAAATTCGTCGTTTTATGCCGTTTTTACGCGTTAAACGAAGATTAAAAGCTCAAACGTGCTGTTTTGCTTAAATAAGCATTTTAAAGCATTTTAGATCGTTGAAATCGTTTAAATAGAAGCAATATTAATAAAAACTAATAATAAAAATTCGTCATTTTATGCTGTTTTACGCGTTAAACGCAGATTAAAGCTCAAAACGTGCTGTTCTGCTAAAATAAGCATTTTCAAGCATTTTAGATCGTTGAAATCGTTCAAATAACGCAATATTAATAAAAACGAATAATAAAATTTCGTCGTTTTATAAGCTGTTTTACGCGTTAAAACGCAGATTAAAGCTCAAAACGTGCTGTTTTGCTAAAAAAGCATTTTAAAGCATTTTAGATCGTTGAAATCGTTCAATAGACGCAATATTAATAAAAACAAAATAATAAAAATTCGTCGTTTTATGCTTTTACGCGTTAAAACGAAGATTAAAGCTCAAAACGTGCTGTTTTGCTAAAAATAAGCATTTTCAAGCATTTTAGATCGTTGAAATCGTTCAAATAGAAGCTAATATTAAAAAACGAATAATAAAAAATTCGTCGTTTTATGCTGTTTTACGCGTTAAAACGCAGATTAAAGCTCAAAACGTGCTGTTTTGCTAAAATAAGCATTTTCAGCATTTTAGATCGTTGAAATCGTTGAAATAGACGCAATATTAATAAAACGAATAATAAAAATTTCGTCGTTTTATGCTGTTTTACGCGTTAAAACGCTGATTAAAGCTCAAAACGTGCTGTTTTGCTAAAATAAGCATTTTCAAGCATTTTAGATCATTGAAATCGTTCAAATAGACGCAATATTAATTAAAAACGAATAATAAAAAATTCGTCGTTTTATGTTGTTTTACGCGTTAAAACGCAGATTAAAGCTCAAAACGTCTGTTTTGCTAAAATAGGCATTTTCAAGCATTTTAGATCAGTTGAAATCGTTCAAATAGAAGCAATATTAATAAAAACGAGTAATAAAATTTCGTCGTTTTATAAATGCGTTTCGCAAAAACGCAGATGCTTAAAATGCTGTTTGCTAAAATAAGCATTTTCGCTATTTTAGATTGTTGAAATCGTTCAAATAGACGCACATTAATAAAAACGAATAATAAAATTGTCGTTTTATGCTGTTTTACGCGTTAAAACGCTGATTAAAGCTCAAAACGTGCTGTTTTGCTAAAATAAGCATTTTCAAGCATTTTAGATCGTTGGAATCGTTGAAATAGACGCAATATTAATAAAACAAATAATAAAAATTCGTCGTTTTATGCTGTTTTACGCGTTAAAACGCAGATTAAAGCTCAAAACGTGCTGTTTTGTTAAAAGAAGCATTTCAAGCATTTTAGATCGTTGAAATCGTTCAAATAGAAGCTACTATTAATAAAAAACGAATAACAAAATTTCGTCGTTTTTATGTTGTTTTACGCGTTAAACGCAGATTAAAGCTCAAACGTGCTGTTTTGCTAAAATAAGCATTTTCAAGCATTTTAGATCGTTGAAATCGTTTAAATAGAAGCAATATTAATAAAAAACGAATAATAAAAATTCGCCATTTTATGTTGTTTTACGCGTTAGTGCAGATTAAAAGCTCAAAATGCCACTTTTGCTAAATTAAAGCATTTTCAAGCATTTAGATCGTTGAAATCACCAAATAGACGCGCAATATTAATAAAAAACGAATAATAAAAAATTTCGTCGTTTTATACGTTTACGCGTTAAACGCAGATTAAAGCTCAAAACGCTGTTTTATGTAAATAAGCATTTTCAAGCATTTTAGATCGTTGAAATCGTTCAAATAGAAGCTATTAATAAAAACGAATAATAAAAATTCAATGTTTTTATGCTGTTTTACGCGCGTTAAAACGCAGATTAAACAAAACGTGCTGTTTTGCTAAAATAAAGTTACTTTCAAGCATTTAGATCGCTGAAATCGTTCAAATAGACGCAATATTAATAAAACGAATATTAAAAATTTCTGTCGTTTTATGCTGTTTTACGCGTTAAAACGCTGATTAAAAGCTCAAACGTGCTGTTTTGCTAAAATAAGCATTTTCAAGCATTTTAGACGTTGAAATCGTTCAAATAGACGCAATATTAATAAAAAACGAATAATAAAAAAATTCGTCGTTTTTATGCTGTTTTACGCGTTAAAACGCAGCATTAAAAGCCTTCAAACGTGCTGCTTTCCTAAAACAAGCAGTTGCAAGCATTTTAGATCGCTGAAATCGTTCAAATAGAAGCAATATTAATAAAACGAATAATAAAAAATTTCGTCGTTTTTATGCTGTTTTACGCGTTAAAACGCAGGATTAAAAGCTCAAAACGTGCTGTTTTGCTAAAATAAGCATTTTCAAGCATTTTAGATTGTTGAAATCGTTTAAATAGAAGCAATATTAATAAAAAACGAATAATAAAAATTCGTTCTTTTATGCTGTTTCACGCAAGTTAAAACGCAGATTAAAGCTCAAACGTGCTGTTTTGCTAAAATAAGCATTTTTCCAGCATTTTAGATCGCTGAAATCGTTCAAATAGACGCAATATTAATAAAAACGAATAATAAAAATTTTCGTCGTTTTATGCCGTTTTACGCGTTAAAACGCAGAATAAAGCTCAAAACGTGCTGTTTTGCTAAAATAAGCATTTTCAAGCATTTTAGATCGTTGAAATCGTTCAAATAGACGCAATATTAATAAAAACGAATAATAAAAATTTCGTCGTTTTTATGCTGTTTTACGCGTTAAAACGCAGATTACAGCCTTCAAACGTGCTGTTTTATACAAAATAAGCATTTTAAAGCATTTTAGATCGTTGAAATGTTCAAATAGACGCAATATTAATAAAAAAAAACAAATAATAAAAATTCGTCGTTTTTATGCTGTTTTACGCGTTAAAACGAAGATTAAAGCTCAAACGTGCTGTTTTGCCAAAATAAGCATTTTCACATTTTAGATCGCTGAAATCGTTCAAATAGAAGCTAACATTAATAAAAAACGAATAACAAAAAAATCTGCTGTCGTTTTTATAAAGCTGTTTACGCGTTAAAACGCAGATTAAAGCTCAAAACGTGCTGTTTTAAGCAAACAAGCATTTTCAAGCATTTTAGACGTTGAAATCGTTGAACAGACGCAATATTAATAAAACGAATAATAAAAAATTTCGTCGTTTTATGCTGTTTACGTTAAAACGCTGATTAAAAGCTCAAAACGCTGTTTTGCTAAAAATAAGCATTTTCAAGCATTTTAGATCATTGAAATCGTTCAAATAGACGCTAATATTAATAAAACGAATAATGCGTAAATTCGTCGTTTTATAAGCTGTTTTAAAGTGCTAAAACGCAGATTAAAGCTCAAAACGCTGTTTTGGCTAAAATAGGCATTTTCAAGCATTTTAGATCGTTGAAATCGTTCAAATAGAAGCACATAATAAAAAAATGGCGGCAAAATTCTGTCGTTTTGTGTTGTTTTACGCGTTAAAACGTGATTAAAAGCTCAAAACGTGCTGTTTTGCTTAAATAAGCATTTAAAGCATTTTAGATCGTTGAAACGTTTTAAATAGAAGCAATATTAATAAAAACTAACAATAAAAAATTCGTCATTTTTATGCTGTTTTACGCAAGAACGCAGATTAAAAGCTCAAAACGTGCTGTTTTATAAAAATAAGCATTTTCAAGCATTTTAGATCGTTGGAAATCGTTTTAAATAGAAGCAATATTAATCAAAAACGAATAATAAAAATTCGTAATTTTTATGCTGTTTACGTTAAAACGCAGATTAAAAGCTCTCAAACGTGCTGTTTTGCTAAAATAAGTTATTTTCGCCATTTAGATCGTTGAAATCGTTCAACAGACGCAACATATTAATAAAAACGAATAATAAAAATTTCGTCGTTTTTATGCTGTTTTACGCGTTAAAACGCAGAATAAAGCTCAAACGCTGTTTTGCTAAAATAAGCATTTTCAAGCATTTTAGATCGTTGAAATCGTTCAAATAGAAGTTAAATATTAATAAAAACGAATAATGCAAATTCGTCGTTTTTATGCTGTTTACGCGCCAAAACGCAGATTAAAGCTCAAACGTGCTGTTTTCAAAATAAGCATATTCCGCCATTTAGATCGTTGAAATCGTTCAACAGAAGCACATTAATAAAAAAAACGAATAATAAAAATTCGTCGTTTTATGCTGTTTACGCGTTAAAACGCAGATTAAAGCTCAAAAACGTGCTGTTTTGCTAAAATAAGCATTTTCGCTACATTTTAGATCGCTGAAATCGTTCAAATAGAAGCAATATTAATAAAACGAATAATAAAAATTTCGTCGTTTTATGTTGTTTTACGCGTTAAAAACGCTGATTAAAGCTCAAAACGTGCTGTTTTGCTAAAATAAGCATTTTCAAGCATTTTAGATCGCTGAAAATCGTTCAAACAGAAGCAATATTAATAAAAAACGAATACCGTACCCCGTCGTTTTTATGCTGTTTACGCGTTAAACGCAGATTAAAGCTCAAAACGTGCTGTTTTGCTAAAATAAGCATTTTCAAGCTTTTTGATCGTTGAAATCGTTAAAAAGAAGCAATATTAAAAAAACGAATAAAAAAATTTCGTGTTTTATGCGTTTTACGCGTTAAAACGCAGATTAAAGCTAAAAAACGTGCTGTTTGAAAAAGCATTTTCCATTTTAGATCGTTGAAATCGTTCAAAAGGCAAATTAAAAAAACAAATAAAAAAAAATGTTTTTTTTATGTGTTTTAGGGTTAAACGCAGATTAAAGCTAAAAACGTGCT
Source organism: Dalotia coriaria (assembly GCF_025399875.1). NCBI lineage: Eukaryota > Metazoa > Arthropoda > Insecta > Coleoptera > Staphylinidae > Dalotia > Dalotia coriaria. The sequence continues at coordinate 3,711 of NW_027046753.1, read as the reverse complement.
GTTTTGCTAAATAAGTTTTCGCTTTTTAGATGTGAAACGTTCAAAAGACGCAATATTAAAAAAAAAACGAATAATAAAAATTTCGTCGTTTTATGTTTTTTACGCTTTAAAAACGCTGATTAAAGCTCAAAACGTGCTTTTTTGCTAAAATAACTTTTCAAGATTTTGATCGTTAATTCGTTCAAAGACGAAAATTAAAAAAAAACGAAAAAAAAAAAACGTATTTTTTTATGTGTTTTACGCGTTAAAACGCAGATTACACTCAAAACGTGCTGTTTTGCTAAAATAAGCATTTTAAAGCTTTTTAGATTTTTTAAATCATTCAAAAGACGCAAATTAATAAAAAAAAAATAAAAAAATTCGTCGTTTTTATGCTTTTTTTACGCGTTAAAACGCAGATTAAAGCTCAAAGGGCTTTTTTGCTAAAAAAGCTTTTCAAGCATTTTAGATCGTTGAAATCGTTCAAATAGACGCAATATTAATAAAAAACGAAAAAAAAAATTTCGTCGTTTTATGCTGTTTTACGCGTTAAACGCAGAATAAAGCTCAAAGTGCTGTTTTGGTAAAATAAGCATTTTCAAGCATTTTAGATCGTTGAAATCGTTCAAATAGAAGCAATATTAATAAAAACGAATAATAAAAAATTCGTCGTTTTTATGCTGTTTTACGCGTTAAACGCAGATTAAACTCAAACGTGCTGTTTTGCTAAAATAAGCATTTTCAAGCATTTTAGATCGTTGAAATCGTTCAAATAGACGCAATATTAATAAAAACGATAAAAAATTCGTCGTTTTATGCTGTTTACGCGTTAAAACGCAGATTAAACTCAAAACGTGCTGTTTTGCTAAAATAAGTATTTTCAGCATTTTAGATCGTTGAAATCGTTCAAATAAAGCAATATTAAAAAACGAATAATAAAAATTCATCGTTTAGCTGTTTTACGTTAAAACGCAGATTAAAGCTCAAAACGTGCTGTTTTGCTAAAATAAGCATTTTCAAGCATTTTAGATCGTTGAAATCGTTCAAATAGACGCAATATTAATAAAAACGAATAATAAAGATTTCGTCGTTTTATGCTGTTTTACGCGTTAAAACGCGATTAAAGCTCAAAACGTGCTGTTTTGCTAAAATAAGCATTTTCAAGCATTTTAGATCGTTGAAATCGTTCAAATAGACGCAATATTAATAAAAACGAATAATAAAAATTCGTGTTTTATGCTGTTTTACGCGTTAAAACGCAGATTACAGCTCAAAACGTGCTGTTTTGCTAAAATAAGCATTTTCAAGCATTTTAGATCGTTGAAATCTTCAAATAGACGCAATATTAATAAAAACGAATAATAAAAATTCGTCGTTTTATGCTGTTTTACGCGTTAGAACGCAGATTAAAGCTCAAAACGTGCTTTTTGCTAAAATAAGCATTTTCAAGCATTTTAGATCGTTGAAATCGTTCAAATAGACGCAATATTAATAAAAACGAATAATAAAAATTCGTCGTTTTTATGCTGTTTTACGCGTTAAAACGCTGATTAAAGCTCAAAACGTGCTGTTTTGCTAAAATAAGCATTTTCAAGCATTTTAGATCGTTGAAATCATTCAAATAGACGCAATATTAATAAAAACAAATAATAAAAATTCGTCGTTTTTATGCTGTTTTACGCGTTAAAACGCAGATTAAATCTCAAAACGTGCTGTTTTGCTAAAATAAGCATTTTCAAGCATTTTAGATCGTTGAAATCGTTCAAATAGAGCAATATTAATAAAAACGAATAATAAAAATTTCGTCGTTTTATGCTGTTTTACGCGATTAAAACGCGATTAAAACTCAAAACGTGCTGTTTTGCTAAAATAAGCATTTTCAAGATTTTAGATCGTTGAAATCGTTTAAATAGAAGCAATATTAATAAAAACGAATAATAAAAATTCGTCATTTTTATGCTGTTTTACGCGTTAAAACGCAGATTAAAGCTCAAAACGTGCTGTTTTGCTAAAATAAGCATTTTCAAGCATTTTGATCGTTGAAATCTTCAAATAGACGCAATATTAATAAAACGAATAATAAAATTTCGTCGTTTTTATGCTGTTTTACGCGTTAAAACGCAGATTAAAGCTCAAAACGTGCTGTTTTGCTAAAATAAGCATTTTCAAGCATTTTAGATCGTTGAAATCGTTCAAATAGAAGCAATATTAAAAAAACGAATAATAAAAATTCGTCGTTTTTATGCTGTTTTACGCGTTAAAACGCAGATTAAAAGCTCAAAACGTGCTGTTTTGCTAAAATAAGCATTTTCAAGCATTTTAGATCGTTGAAATCTTCAAAGAAGCAATATTAAAAAAACGAATAATAAAAATTTCGTCGTTTTTATGCTGTTTTACGCGTTAAAACGCAGATTAAAGCTCAAAACGTGCTGTTTTGCTAAAATAAGCATTTTCAAGAATTTTAGATCGTTGAAATCGTTTAAATAGAAGCAATATTAATAAAAACGAATAATAAAAATTCGTCATTTTTATGCTGTTTTACGCGTTAAAACGCAGATTAAAGCTCAAAACGTGCTGTTTTGCAAAAATAAGCATTTTCAAGCATTTTGATCGTTGAAATCGTTCAAATAGAAGGAATATTAAAAAAAACAAATAATAAAATTTCGTCTTTTTATGTTGTTTTACGCGTTAAAACGCAGATTTAAGCTCAAAACGTGCTGTTTTGCTAAAATAAGCATTTTCAAGCATTTTAGATCATTGAAATCGTTTAAATAGAAGCAATATTAAAAAAAAAACGAAAAAAAAAAAACCCGTCATTTTCATGCTGTTTTACGCGTTAAAACGCAGTTTAAAAAGCTCAAAACGTGCTGTTTTGCTAAAATAAGCATTTTCAAGCATTTTGATCGTTGAAATCGTTCAAATAGACGCAATATTAATAAAAAACGAATAAAAAAAATTTCGTCTTTTTTATGCTGTTTTACGCGTTAAAACGCAGAATAAAGTTCAAAACGTGCTGTTTTGCAAAAATAAGCATTTTCAAGCATTTTAGATCGTTGAAATCGTTCAAATAGAAGCAATATTAATAAAAACGAATAATAAAAATTCGTCGTTTTATGCTTTTTTACGCGTTAAAACGCAGATTAAAAGCTCAAACGTGCTGTTTTGCTAAAATAAACATTTTAAGCATTTTGATCGTTGAAATCGTTCAAAAGACGCAATATTAAAAAAAAACGAATAATAAAAATTCGTCGTTTTTATGCTGTTTTACGCGTTAAAACGCAGATTAAAAAGCTCAAAACGTGCTGTTTTGCTAAAATAAGCATTTTCAAGCATTTTAGATCGTTGAAACGTTAAAAATAGAAGCAATATTAATAAAAACGAATAATAAGAAATTCGTCTTTTTTATGCTGTTTTACGCGTTAAAACGCAGATTAAAGCTCAAAACGTGCTGTTTTGCGAAAATAAGCATTTTCAAGCATTTTAGATCGTTGAAATCGTTCAAATAGACGCAATATTAATAAAAACGAATAATAAAATGTCGTCTTTTTTATGTGTTTACGCGTTAAAACGCAGATTAAAGCTAAAAACGTGCTGTTTTGCTAAAAATAAGCATTTTCAAGCATTTTAGATCGTTGAAATCGTTCAAATAGAAGCAATATTAATAGAAAAACGAAAAAAAAATTGTCGTTTTATGTTTTTTTACGCGTTAAAACGCAGATTAAAGCTCAAAAA
>NW_027046752.1:0-20000 GCF_025399875.1 Dalotia coriaria | reverse complement strand
TTAATGCGTAAAACATCATAAAAGCGACGGGTACAATTCTTTTTTTATTAATATTGCTTCATTTGAACGATTTCCCGACCCAAAAATGTTAAAATGCTTATTTTAACGAAACAGCCGTTTTGGTTTTCTGCTTTTTAACTCGAAAAACACCCCAAAAACGATTTTTTAATTATTCGTTTTATTAATTTGTTTCTATTTGAACGTTTTCCCAACGTCTAAAATGTTTTGAAAAAACTTATTTTAGAAAAAACAGCACGTTTTTGGGGGGCTTTTAATCTGCTTTTTTAACGCGTAAAACAGCATAATAACGACAAATTTTTTTATTATTCTTTTTTTATTAATATTGCGCCCTTTTGAACGTTTTTCAACGATCTAAAATGCTTGAAAATGTTATTTTAGAAAAAACAGCACGTTTTGAGCTTTTTCTGCTTTTTAAAGCGTAAAACGCATAAAACAAGAAATTTTTATTATTCGTTTTTTATTAATATTGCGCCCTATTTGAGCATTTCAACGATCAAAAAATGCTTAAAAAATCTTATTTTAGCAAAACACCCGTTTTGAGCTTTTTTCCGTTTTAACTCGTAAAACAGCAAAAACGACAATTTTTTATTATTCGTTTTTTTTAAATTTTGCTCCTATTTGAACGATTTCAACGATCAAAATGCTTGAAAATCTTATTTTAGCAAAAACAGCACGTTTTGAGTTTTAATCTGCTTTAACGCGTAAAAACAGCAAAAAAAAGGGCAAATTTTTATTATTCGTTTTTTTAATTTTTGCTTCTATTTGAACGATTTCAACGACCCAAAAATCCGGAAAATGCTTTTTTTAAAAAAACAGCACGTTTTGAGTTTTTATTTTGCTTTTTAACGTGTAAAACAGCATAAAACGACAAAATTTTTTTATTATTCTTTTTTTATTAATATTTTCTTTTAAGGCAATTTAAAGGGGTCAAAAATCCCGGAAAATGTTATTTTAGCAAAACAGCACTTTTTGATTTTTAATCTGCTTTTTAACGCGTAAAAGAGCAAAAAAATGAGGGGTTTAATTATTCGTTTTTTTTAAACCGGGCTTCTTTTAAACCCGGTTTCCCCAACGTCTAAAAGGGCGAAAAAAAAGCATTTTAGCAAAACAGCACGTTTTGAGCTTTTAATCGCTTTTTAACGGCGAAAACAGCATAAAAACGACGAATTTTTATTTTCTTTTTTATTAATATTGCGTCTATTTGAATGATTTCAACGTTTAAAATGCTTGAAAATGTTTTTAAAAAAGAAAGCACGTTACGGGGTTTTTAACCGCTTTTTTAACGCGTAAAACCCATAAAACGACAAAATTTTTAATTATTTTTTTTTTTTAATATTGCTTCTATTTGAACGATTTCAACGATCAAAAAATGCTTGAAAATCTTATTTTAGCAAAACAGCACCTTTTTTTGAGTTTTTAATCTGGGGTTTTAAAGCGTAAACGGTAAAAAAAGGGCGAAATTTTTATTATTCTTTTTTATTAATATTGGGGCCCCTTTTGAACGATTTCAACGATCTAAAAGGGCGAAAATGCTTATTTTAGCAAAACAGCCGTTTTGAGCTTTTTCTGCTTTTTTAACGCGAAAAAACGGAAAAAAACGACGAAATTTTTATTATTCGTTTTTTTTTTTTTTATTGCGTCTTTTGAACGATTTCAACGATCTAAAATGTTGAAAATGCTTATTTTAGAAAAACAGCACGTTTTGGGGTTTTTAATCTGCGTTTTAACGCGTAATAAAACCAAAAAAACGACAAAATTTTTTAAAAATTTTTTTATTATTTTGCTTCTATTTGAACGATTTCAACGATCAAAAATGCTTGAAAATGCTTTTTTTTGGAAAAACAGCACTTTTCCGAGTTTTTAATCTGCTTTTTTAAGGGCGTAAAACCCCAAAAAACGACAAATTTTTTTATTATTCGTTTTTATTAAAAATCGTCAAATTTGAACGATTTCAACGATCTAAAATCTTGAAAATCTTATTATAGAAAAACAGCCGTTTGAGCTTTTTTGCGTTTAACGTAAAAAACATAAAACAACGAAAATTTTTGTTTTTTTTTTTTTATTGCGTCGGAACGTTTAAACGATCTAAAAGGGCGAAAATGCTTTTTTTCCCAAAACGGCACGTTTTGGGGGTTTTAATCTGCGTTTTAACGCGAAAAAACCCCCAAAAACGAGGGAATTTTTATTATTCGTTTTTAAAAATTCCTATTTGAACGTTTCAACGATCAAAATCTTAAAAATGCTTATTTTACCCCAAAACCCCGTTTTGAGTTTTTAATCGGTTTAAACGGAAAAAAACATAAAACGACAAATTTTTAATTATTCGTTTTATTAATTTTTGTTTCTTTTTGGGGCGTTTAAACGTCTAAAAGGGCGAAAATGCTTTTTTTTAGCAAAACAGCACGTTTTTGAGTTTTAATCTGCGTTTAACGCGAAAAAACACCCCAAAAACGACTTTAATTATTCGTTTTATTAATATTGCGTCAGGGGGCGTTTTCCCAACGATCAAAAATGCTTGAAAATGCTTATTTTAGAAAAACCAGCACTTTTTAATTTTAATCTGCTTTTTTAAGGGTAAAAAAACATAAAACGACAAATTTTTTTATTATTCGTTTTTTTTAAATTTGCTTCTATTTGAAGGGTTTCAACGATCTCAAAATGTTTTAAAATCTTATTTTAAAAAAACCCAGCACGTTTTGAGCTTTATTTTTCTTTTTTAACGCGTAAAACAGCAAAAAAACGACGAATTTTTTATTATTCGTTTTTTTTAAATTAGCTTCTATTTGAACGATTTAAACGATCAAAAAATGCTTGAAAATGCTTTTTTTTAGCAAAACAGCACTTTTTAAAGGCTTTATTCTGCTTTTTTAACGCGTAGAACAGCAAAAAAACGCCCGTTTTTATTATTCTTTTTTATTAATTTGCTTCTATTTGAAAAATTTCAACGATCTAAAATGCTTAAAAAAGGGCTTTTTTTTTAGCAAAACAGCTCTTTTTGAGTTTTTAATCTCCCTTTTTAACGCGAAAAACCCAACATAAAACGGAAAATTTTATTATTCTTTTTAAATTAATATGCGTTTTGAACGTTTTCCCAACGATCTAAAAGGGCTTAAAAATCTTTTTTTTGAAAACAAACGTTTTGAGTTTTTAAACCCCGGCTTTTTAAATGCGTAAAAAAACATAAAACGACAAATTTTTGGTTATTCTTTTTTATTAATATTTTCCTATTTGAACGATTTAAACGATCAAAAAGGGCGAAAATGCTTATTTTAACAAAACAGGGGGAGCTTTAATCTCCCTTTTTTAACTCGTAAAACAGCAAAAACGACGAATTTTTTTATTCGTTTTATTAATATTGCTTCTATTTGAACTTTTTCAACGTCTAAAATGCTTGATAATCCCCATTTTAGCAAAACAGCACTTTTTGGGGTTTTTAAATCCCGTTTTAACGCGTAAAAAAACATAAAACGACAAATTTTTTTATTATTCTTTTTTTATTAATATTGCTTCTTTTGAACGTTTTCAACGATCAAAAAATGCTTGAAAATCTTTTTTTTAGCAAAAACGGCCGTTTTGAGTTTTTATTCTGCTTTTTAACGCGTAAAACAGAAAAAAACGACAAAAATTTTTATTATTCGTTTTTTTAAATATTGCTTCAATTTAAACGATTTCAACGATCTAAAATGCTTGAAAATGCTTATTTTAGAAAAAACAGCCCCTTTTTAAATTTTTAATCTGCGTTTTAACGCGTAAAACAGCAAAAAAACGACGAATTTTTATTATTCTTTTTTCCCAATATTGTTTTTTTTGCGATTTCAAGGGATTTTAAAATGCTTGAAAATGCTTATTTTGCAAAACAGCACGTTTTGAGTTTACCTGCGTTTTAACGCGTAAAACAGCATAAAACGACGAAATTTTCTTATTCGTTTTTATTAATATTGCGTCTATTTGAACGAATTTCAACGATCTAAAATGCTTAAAAAATGATTATTTTAGAAAAACAGCATTTTTTGAGCTTTAATCTGCTTTTTAACCGCGTAAAACAGCATAAAACGAGGGAATTTTATATTATTCTTTTTTTTTAAATATTGCTTCTATTTAAAACGTTTTTAAACGATCTAAAATGCTTAAAAAATGCTTATTTTGGAAAAAACAGCACGTTTTGAGCTTTTTCTGCGTTTTAACGCGTCCAGCAAAAAAAACGACAAAATTTTTTAAATTATTCGTTTTTAATAATATTGTTTCTATTTCACCGATTTCAACGATCAAAAAATGCTTAAAAATGCTTTTTATTTTTAGCAAAACAGCACGTTTTGAGTTTTTAATCTGCGTTTTAACGCGTATAACAGCAAAAAAAACGACAAAATTTTTTAAATTATTCTTTTTTTATTAATATTCCCCCCCTTTTTGGGAACAGACGATAAAAAAATTTTTTGAAAATGTTATTTTAGCAAAACAGCACGTTTGAGTTTTTAATCTGCGTTTTAACGCGTAAAACAGAAAAAACGACGAATTTTTATTATTCGTTTTATTTTTTGTTTATTTGAACGTTTTCCGATCTAAAATGCTTGAAAATGTTATTTTAGAAAAACAGCACGTTTTGAGTTTTAAATCTGCGTTTAAACGCAAAACAGCATAAAACGACGAATTTTTTTTTCGTTTTTTATTAATATTGCTTCTATTTGAACGATTTCAACGATCTAAAACGCTTGAAAATGCTTATTTTGCGCAAAACAGCACAAGCCTTTTGAGTTTTAATCTGCGTTTTGAACGCGTAAAACAGCATAAAAACGACGAAATTTTATTATTCGTTTTTACAATATTGCGTCTATTTGAACGATTTCAACGATCTAAAATGCTTGAAAAGCTTATTTTAGCAAAAACAGCACGTTTTGAGAAGTTTAATCTGCGTTTTAACGCGTAAACAGCATAAAAAACGACGAATTTTTATTATTCGTTTTTATTAATATTGCTTCTATTTGAACGATTTCAACGATCTAAAAATGCTTGAAAATGTGCTTATTTTAGGCAAACAGCATGTTTTTGCTTTTAATCTGCGTTTTACCGCGTAAAACAAAAGCAGCTGTAAAAAACGATTTAAATTTTTTATTATTCCGTTTTTTATTAATATTACTGTTTCCTCTATTTGAACGGATTTCAAATCGATCTAAAAATGCTTTGAAAATGCTTTATTTTAGCAAAATGTAATGTTTTGAGCTTTAATCTGCGTTTCTTTAACGCGTAAACAGCATAAAAACGACGAATTTTTTATTATTATTCGTTTTTATTAATATTGCGTCTATTTGAACGGGATTTCAACGGATCTAAAATGCTTGAAAATGCTTATTTTAGCAAAACAGCACGTTTTGAGTTTTAATCTGCGTTTTAACGCGGTAAAACAGCATAAAACGACGAATTTTTATTATTCGTTTTTATTAATATTGCTTCTATTTGAACGATTTCAAACGATCTAAAAAATGCTTGAAAATGCTTATTTTAGCAAAATAGCACGTTTTGAGCTTTATTCTGCGTTTTAACGCGTAAAACAGCATAAAAAAACGACGAAATTTTTATTATTCGTTTTATTTTTATTGCGTCTATTTGATCGATTTCAACGATCTAAAATGCTTGAAAATGCTTATTTTAGCAAAACAGCACGTTTTGAGTTTTAATCTGCGTTTTAACGCGTAATACAAAGCATAAAAAAACGTGACGAATTTTTATTATTCGTTTTTATTAATATTGTTTCTATTTGAACGATTTCAACGATCTAAAAATGCTTCTGGAAAATGCTTATTTTAGCAAAAACAGCACGTTTGAGCTTTAATCTGCGTTTTAACGCGTAAAACAGCATAAAAAACGACGAAATTTTTATTATTCGTTTTTATTAATATTGCGTCTATTTGAACGATTTCAACGAACTAAAACTTGAAAATGCTTATTTTGTGCAAAACAGCACGTTTTGAGTTTTAAATCTGCGCTTTAACGCGTGTAAAACAGCATAAAAAACGGCGAATTTTTTTATTATTCGTTTTTGGCTAATATTGCTTCTATTTGAACGATTTCAACGATTCAAAAATGTTTGAAAAATGTTTATTTTAAAGGCAAAAACAGCACGTTTTGAGTTTTATTCTGCGTTTTAACGGCGTAAAAACAGCATAAAACGACGAAATTTTTATTATTCGTTTTTATTTTTATTGCGTCTATTTGAACGATTTCAACGATCTTAAATGCTTCGAAAATGCTTTTTATTTTAGCAAACAGCACGTTTTGCTTTTAATCGCGTTTTAACGCGTAAAAACAGCATAAAAAACGACGAAATTTTTATTATTCGTTTTTGCCATTGCGTCTATTTGGCAGGATTTCAACGATCTAAAATGCTTTTCTGAAAATGCTTAATTTTAAAGCAAAACAACAGCATGCGTTTTGAGTTTAATCTGCGTTTTAACGCGTAAAACAAAGCATAAAACGACGAATTTTTTATTATTATTCGTTTCCTTATTAATATTGCTTCTATTTGAACGATTTCAACGATCTTAAAATGCTTGAAAAATGCTTATTTTAGCAAAACAGCACGTTTTGAGCTTTAATCTGCGTTTTAACGCGTAAAACAGCATAAAACGACGAATTTTTATTATCTGTTTTATTAATATTGCTTCTATTTGAACGATTTCAAAGTGATCTAAAATGCTTGAAAAGCCGCTTGGTTTTAGCAAAACAGCACGTTTGAGCTTTAATCTGCGTTTTAACGCGTAAACAGCATAAAAACGTGACGAAATTTCTTATTATTCGTTTTTATTAATATTGCGTCTATTTGTAATGATTTCAACGATCTAAGTAAATGCTTGAAAATGCTTATTTTAGCAAAACAGCACGTTTTGAGGTTTAATCTGCGTTTTAACGGCGTAAAACAGCATAAAACGACGAATTTTTATTATTCGTTTTTATTAATATTGCTTCTATTTGAACGATTTCAACGATCTAAAATGCTTTTGAAATGCTTATATTTTAGCAAACAGCACGTTTTGAGCTTTAATCTGCGTTTCTTTAACGTATATGCAAAAACAGCATAAAACGACGAATTTTTATTATTCGTTTTTATTAATATTGCGTCTATTTGAACGATTTCAACGATCTAAATGCTTGAAAATGCTTATTTTGTGCTAAAACAGCACGTTTTGAGTTTTAACTGCGTTTTAACGCGTAAACAGCATAAAAAACGACGAATTTTTATTATTCGTTTTATTAATATTGCTTCTATTTGAACGATTTCAACGATCTAAAATGCTTGAAAATGCTTATTTTAAAGCAAAACAGCACGTTTTGAGCTTCTGGTCTGCGTTTTAACGCGTAAAACAGCATAAAACGACGAAATTTTTATTATTCGTTTTTATTTTATTATGTCTATTTGATCGATTTCAACGATCTAAAAATGTGCTTGAAAAATGCTTATTTTGTATAAAAATGTCAGTTTTGAGCTTTAATCTGCGTTTTAACGCGTAATACAGCATAAAACGTGACGAATTTTTATTATTCGTTTTTATTAATATTGCTTCTATTTAACGATTTCAATGATCTAAAATGCTTGAAAATGCTTTTATTTAGCAAAACAGCAATGTTTTGAGTTTTAATCTGCGCGTTTTAACGCGTAAAACAGCATAAAACGACGAAATTTTTATTATTCGTTTTTATTAATATTGCGTCTATTTGAACGATTTCAACGATCTAAAAAATGCTTGAAAATGCTTATTTTGTAGCAAAACAGCACGTTTGAGTTTTAACTGCGTTTTAACGCGTGTCAGCATAAAAAACGGCGAATTTTTTTATTATTCGTTTTTATTAATATTGCTTCTATTTGAACGGATTTCAACGATCTAAAATGTTTGAAAATGCTTTTATTTTAAAGCAAAAACAGTTACCGTTTTGAGCTTTTATTCTGCGTTTTAACGCGTAAAACAGCATAAAAAAAAACGACGAAATTTTATTATTCGTTTTTATTTTTATTGCGTCTATTTGAACGATTTCAACGATCTAAAAAATGCTTTTGAAAATGCTTATTTCCAGCAAAACAGCACGTTTTGAGCTTTAATCTGCGTTTTAACGCGTAAAACAGCATAAAAACGACGAAATTTTATTACTTCCGTTTTTATTAATATTGCGTCTATTTGAGATTTCAACGATCTAAAAATGCTTGAAAAATGCTAGTTTTAGCAAAACAGCACGTTTTGAGGTTTAATCTGCGTTTTAACGCGTAAAACAGCATAAAAATCTACGAATTCTTTTTTATTATTCGTTTTATTAATATTGCTTCTATTTTGAACGATTTCCAAACGATCTAAAATGCTTGAAAATGCTTATTTTAGCAAAACAGCACGTTTTGAGTTTTAATCTGCGTTTTAACGCGTAAAACAGCACATAAAAACGTACGAATTTTTATTATTCGTTTTGCCATTATTGCTTCTATTTGGAACGATTTCAGCGATCTAAAAATGCTTGGAAAATGCTATTTTAGCAAAACAGCACGTTTTGGAGTTTTAATCTGCGTTTTAACGCGGTGTCGGCATAAAAACGACGAAATTTTTATTATTCCGTTTTATTAATATTGCGTCTATTTAAACGTGATTTCAACGATCTAAAATGCTTGAAAATGTTTACTTCAGCAAAACAGCACGTTTTGAGGTTTAATCTGCGTTTTAACGCGTAAAACAGCATAAAACGTGACGAATTTTTATTATTCGTTTTTATTAATATTGCTTCTATTTGAACGACTTTTTTAACGATCTAAAATGCTTGAAAATGCTTATTTTAGCAAAACAGCACGTTTTGAGGCTTTAATCTGCGTTTAACGCGTAAAACAGCATAAAAACGTGACGAATTTTTTATTATTCGTTTTTATTAATATTGCTTCTATTTGAACGATTTCCTGACCATCTAAAATGTTTGAAAATGCTTTATTTTAGCAAAACAGCACGTTTTGAGTTTTTCTTTGAATTGCAATTTTAACGCGTAAAATACATAAAATGACGAATTTTATTATTCGTTTTATTAATATTGCGTATATTTGAACGATTTCAACGATCTAAAAATGCTTGAAAATGCTTATTTTAAAGCAAAACAGCACGTTTTGAGCTTTAATCTGCGTTTTAACGCGTAAAACAGCGCACATAAAAACGACGAATTTTTATTATTCGTTTTATTAATATTGCTTCTATTTGAACGATTTCAACGATCTAAAATGTTTGAAAATGCTTATTTTAGTAAACAGCACGTTTTGAGCTTTATTCTGCGTTTTAACGCGTAAAACAGCATAAAAAACGACGAATTTTTATTATTCGTTTTTATTAATATTGCTTCTATTTGAACGTGATTTCAAACTTAATCTGTACCGCTTGAAAATGCTTTTATTTTAGCAAAACAGCACGTTTTGAGCTTTCATTATTCTGCGTTTTAACGGGTAAAACAGCATAAAAACGACGAATTTTTATTATTCGTTTTTATTAATATTGCTTCTATTTGAACGATTTCAACGATCTAAAATGCTTGAAAATGCTTTATTTTAGCAAAACAGCGATCGGTTTTGAGCATTAATCTGCGTTTTAATGCGTAAAACATCATAAAAGGGACGAATTTTTATTATTCGTTTTTATTAATATTGCTTCTATTTCCTGGAACGATTTCCAACGGGATCTAAAATGTTTGAAAATGCTTATTTGTGCGCAAAACAGCACGTTTTGAGCTTTATTCTGCGTTTTAACGCGTAAAACAGCATAAAACGACGAAATTTTATTATTATTCGTTTCGGTTTTATGGTCTATTTCCGAACGATTTCAACGATCTAAAAATGCTTGAAAAATGCTTTATTTTAGCAAAACAGCACACGTTTTGAGTTTTAATCTGCGTTTTAACGCGTAAAACAGCATAAAAAACGACGAATTTTTATTATTCGTTTTACAATATTGCTTCTATTTGAACGATTTCAACGATCTAAAATGCTTGAAAATGCTTTATTTTAGCAAAACAGCACGTTTTGCTTTAATCTGCGTGTTAACGCGTAAAACAAAAGCATAAAAACGACGAAATTTTTATTATTCGTTTTATTAATATTGCGTCTATTTGAACGTGATTTCCCAACGATCTAAAAATTTTTCTTCTTGAAAAATGTTTATTTTAGCAAAACAGCACGTTTGAGGTTTAATCTGCGTTTTAACGCGTAAAACAGCATAAAACGACGAATTTTTATTATTCGTTTTTTATTAATATTGCTTCTATTTGAACGATTTCAACGATCTAAAAATGCTTGAAAAATGCTTTTATTTTAGCAAAATACACGTTTTGAGCTTTAATCTGCGATTTAACGTGCGTAACACAGCACATAAAACGACGAATTTTTATTATTCGTTTTTATTAATATTGCTTCTATTTGGAAACGATTTCAACGATCTAAAATGCTTGAAAAATGCTTATTTTAGCAAAACAACAGCACGTTTTGAGCTTTAATCTGCGTTTCAACGTGCTGCAAAACAGCATAAAAACGACGAATTTTTATTATTCGTTTTATTAATACGTGCCTATTTGAACGATTTCAAATCGATCTAAAATGTTTTGAAAATGCTTTATTTAGCAAAACAGCACGTTTTGATTTTAATCTGCGTTTTAACGCGTAAACAGCATAAAAAACGAGGAATTTTATTATTCGTTTTTATTAATATTGCTTCTATTTGAAACGATTTCAACTATCTAAAAATGCTTGAAAATGCTTATTTTAGCAAAACAGCACGTTTTGAGCTTTATTCTGCGTTTTAACGCGTAAACAGCATAAAAACGACGAATTTTTATTGGCTCCGTTTTTATTAATATTGTTTCTATTCTGAACGATTTCAACGTGATCTGGGGCAAAATGCTTGAAAATGCTTATTTTAGCAAAACAGCACGTTTTGAGCTTTTAATCTGCGTTTTAACGCGTAAAACATCATAAAAGCGACGAATTTTTTATTATTCGTTTTTATTAATATTGTTTCTATTTGAACGATTTTAACGATCTAAAATGCTTTGAAAATGCTTATTTTAACGAAACAGCACGTTTTGAGCTTTTAATCTGCGTTTTAATCCCCCTGTAAAACAGCATAAAAATGACGAATTTTATTATTCGTTTTTATTAATATTGCGTCTATTTGAACGATTTCAACGATCTTTAAAAATGCTTGAAATGCTTATTTTAGCAAAAACAGCAATGGCGTTTTGAGCATTAATCTGCGTTTTAACGCGTAAACAAAGCATAAAAACGACGAATTTTTTATTATTCGTTTTATTAATATTGCGTCTATTTGAACGATTTCAACGATCTAAAATGCTTGAAAATGCTTATTTTAGCAAATAAAAGCACGTTTTGAGCTTTAATCTGCGTTTTAACGCGCGTAAAACAGCATAAAAAAACGACGAATTTTTATTATTCGTTTTTATTAATATTGCTTCTTTTTGAAGGGATTTCAACGATTTAAAATGTTTTGAAAATGCTTTTTTTAGCAAAACAGCATTTTTTTAAAGGTTTTTAATCTGCTTTTTAAGGGCAAAACAGCAAAAAAACGACAAAATTTTTTATTATTCGTTTTTTAAATTTTTTTTTGTTCTTTTGAAGGGTTTCAACGTTTCAAAAAGGAAAAATGCTTTTTTTTGGCAAAACAGCACTTTTTGAGTTTTAATTCTGCGTTTTAACGCGTAAAACAAAAACCTTTTTTATTTTTTTTTTTTGGCGTCTTTTGAAGGGTTTCCGATCTAAAAGGGCAAAAAATGTATTTTGGCAAAACAGCACTTTTTGGGGCTTTAATCTGCGTTTTTTAAGGGGTTAAAACAAAAAAAAACGACGAATTTTTTATTATTCTTTTTTTATTAATATTTGTTCCATTTGAACGTTTTCCCCAAAAATCCCAAAATGTTTTGAAAATGCTTATTTTAGAAAAACACCCTTTTTGGGGCCCCAAATTTTCTTTTTAACGGGGTAAAAAAAAGCATAAAACGACAAAATTTTTTTATTATTCGTTTTTATTTTTATTGCTTCTATTTGAACGATTTAAACCTTTCCAAAATGTTTTAAAAATGTTTTTATTTTGAAAAACAGAAATTTTTTTAGCTTTTAATCTGCGTTTTAAGGGTAAAAAAAGCTTTAAAAAACGACAAAATTTTTATTATTTCTTTTTTATTAATATTGCTTCTTTTGAACGATTTCAAGGGGACCCTAAAATGCTTGAAAATGCTTTTTTTTTTAGCAAAACAGCACTTTTTGAGGCTTTAATCTGCGTTTTAAGGGGTAAACAGCATAAAAACGACGAATTTTATTATTCGTTTTTATTAATTTTGGGTTTCTTTTTTGAACGATTTCAACGATCTAAAATGCTTAAAAAATCTTATTTTAGCAAAACAGCACGTTTTGAGTTTTAATCTGCGTTTTAACGCGTAAAACAGCATAAAACGACGAATTTTTATTATTCGTTTTTATTAATATTGCTTCTATTTGAACGATTTCAACGATCTAAAAAATGCTTGAAAATGTTTATTTTAGCAAAACAGCACGTTTTGAGCTTTTAATCTTGCGTTTTAATGCGTAAAACATCATAAAAGCGACGTGAATTTTTTATTATTCGTTTTTTATTAATATTGCTTATATTTGAAACGATTTCAACGATCTAAAAATGCTTGAAAATGCTTTATTTTAACGAAACAGCACGTTTTGAGCTTTTAATCTGCGTTTTAACTGTAAAACAGCATATGTGACGAATTTTTTATTATTCGTTTTTATTAATATTGCTTCTATTTGAACGATTTCAACGATCTAAAATGCTTTTGAAAATGCTTATTTTAGCAAAACAGCACGTTTTGAGCTTTAATCTGCGTTTTTAACTCGTAAACAGCATAAAACGACGAATTTTTTATTATTCGTTTTTATTAATATTGCGTCTATTTTGAAACGTGACTTCAACGATCTAAAATGCTTGAAAATGCTTTTATTTTAGCAAAACAGCACGTTTTGAGTTTTAATCTGCGTTTAACGAAGTGTAAAAAACAGCATAAAACGACGAATTTTTTTATTATTCGTTTTTATTACTATTGTTTTCATTTGAACGATTTCAATGATCTAAAAATGCTTGAAAATGCTTATTTTGTGCTAGCAAAACAGCACGTTTTGAGCTTTAATCTGCGTTTTAATGCGTAAAACATCATAAAAGCGACGAATTTTTTATTATTCGTTTTTATTAATATTAAGCTTCTATTTGAACGATTTCAATCGATCTTAAAATGCTTGAAAATGCTTATTTAACGAAACAGCACGTTTTGAGCTTTAATCTGCGTTTTAACTTCGTAAAACAGCATAAAACGACGAATTTTTTATTATTCGTTTTATTACTATTGCTTCCTATTTGAACGATTTCAACGATCTAAAATGCTTGAAAATGCTTATTTTAGCAAACAGCACGTTTTGAGCTTTAATTCGCGTTTTAATGCGTACAACATCATAAAGCGACGAATTTTTATTATTCGCTTACTAATATTGCTCGCCATTTGAACGGGATTTCAACGATCTAAAATGCTTGAAAATGCTTTATTTTAGCAAAAAACAGCACGTTTTGAGCTTTAATCTGCGTTTTAACGCGTAAACAGCATAAAAACGACGAATTTTTATTATTCGTTTTATTACTATTGCTTCTATTTGAACGATTTCAACGATCTAAAATGCTTGAAAATGCTTATTTTGTGCGTAAAAACAGCACGTTTTGAGCTTAATCTGCGTTTTAATGCGTAAAACATCATAAAAGCGACGAATTTTTATTATTCGTTTTATTAATATTGCTTTATATTTCTGAACGATTTCAACGATCTAAAAATGCTTGAAAAATGCTTATTATTTTAACGAAACAAAGCACGTTTTGAGCTTTTAATCTGCGTTTTAACTCTCTCGTAAACAGCATAAAAACGACGAATTTTTATTATTCGTTTTTATTAATATTGTTTCTATTTGAACGATTTCAACGATCTAAAATGCTTGAAAATGTAAAGCGTATTTCAGCAAAACAGCACGTTTTGAGCTTTAACTGCGTTTTAACTCGTAAAACAGCATAAAAACTGACGAATTTTTATTATCTGTTTTTATTAATATTGCGTCTATTTGAACGACTTCAACGATCTAAAAATGCTTCTGAAAAATGTAAGCTTATTTTAGCAAAACAGCACGTTTTGAGTTTTAATCTGCGTTTTAACGCGTAGTAAAACAGCATAAAAACGACGAATTTTTTATTATTCGTTTTTATTAATATTGTTTCTATTTGAACGATTTCAACGATCTAAAATGCTTGAAAATGCTTATTTTAGCAAAAAGCACGTTTTGAGCTTTAATCTGCGTTTTAACTGCGTAAAAAGCATAAAAACGACGAATTTTTATTATTCGTTTTTATTAAATTGATCTATTTGAACGATTTCAACGATCTAAAATGCTTAAAATGCTTATTTTAGCAAAACAGCACGTTTTAGTTTTAATCTGCGTTTTAACGTTAATTTAACAGCATAAAAGCGAGAATATTTTATTATTCGTTTTTTTAATATTGTTCTATTTGAACGATTTCAACGATCTAAAATGCTTGAAAATGCTTATTTTAAGAAACAGCACGTTTGAGCTTTATTCTGCGTTTTAACGCGTAAAACAGCTTATAAAACGACAATTTTTATTATTCGTTTTATTAATATTGCTTCTATTTAGAAAAACGATTTCAGCTTGATCTAAAATGCTTGAAAATGCTTATTTTAGCAAAACAGCACGTTTGAGCTTTTAATCTACGTTTTAATGCGTAAAACATCATAAAAGCGACGAATTTTTTTATTATTCGTTTTTATTAATGTGCTTCTATTTGAACGATTTCAACGATCTAAAATATACTTGAAAATACTTATTTTAGTAACGAAACAGCACGTTTTGAGCTTTAATCTGCGTTTTAACTCGTAAAACAGCATAAAACGACGAATTTTTTTATTATTCGTTTTATTAATATTGCTTCTATTTGAACGATTTCAACGATCTAAAATGCTTGAAAATGCTTATTTTTAGCAAAACAGCGCCGTTTGGGAGCTTTAATCTGCGTTTTAACGCGTAAAACAGCATAAAACGATTTTTATTATTCGTTTTTTATTAATATTGCACGTCTATTGTTGAACGATTTCCAACGATCTAAAATGCTTGAAATAGCATTTGCGCTGAACAGCACGTTTTGAGCTTTTAATCTGGGAACAACGCGTAAAACAACATAAAACGACGAATTTTTTATTATTCGTTTTATTAATATTGCTTCTATTTGAACGATTTCAAGGATCTAAAATGCTTGAAAATGTATTTTAGCAAAACAGCACGTTTTGAGCTTTATTCTGCGTTTTAACGCGTAAAACAGCTTATAAACGACGAAATTTTATTATTCGTTTTTTATATTAATATTGGAGTCTATTTGGGCGATTTCAACGATCTAAAATGCTTGAAAATGCTTATTTTAGCAAAACAGCACGTTTTGAGCTTTTACATCTGCGTTTTAACGCGTAAGACATAAAAATGACGAATTTTTATTATTATTCGTTTTATTAATGGCCAGCTACTATTTAAAACGATTTCAACGATCCGTCGCGAAAATGCTTATTTTAGTAAAACAGCACACGTTTTGAGCTTTTATTCTGCGTTTTAACGCGTAAAACATAAAACGACGAATTTTTGATATTCGTTTTTTATTAATATTGCTTCTATTTGAACGATTTCAGCGATCTAAAATGCTTGAAAATGCTTATTTTGTAGCAAAACAGCACGTTTGAGCTTTTAATCTGCGTTTTTAATGTAAAACATCATAAAAAGCGACGAATTTTTATTATTCACCGTTTTTATTAATATTGCTTCTATTTGAACGATTTCAACGATCTAAAATGCTTGAAAATGCTTATTTTAACGAAACAGCACGTTTTGAGCTTTAATCTGCGTTTTAACTCGTAAAACGGCGCCAAAACGACGAATTTTTATTATTCGTTTTTTATTAATATTGCTTCTATTTGAACGATTTCAACGATCTAAAATGCTTGAAAATGCTTATTTAGCAAAACAGCACGTTTGAGCTTTTAATCTGCGTTTTAACATGCGCATAAAACGACGAATTTTTATTATTCGTTTTTATTAATATTGCGTCTATTTGAAAGACGATTTCAACGATCTAAAATGCTTGAAAATGCTTATTTTAGCAAAACAGCACGTTTTGAGCTTTATTCTGCGTTTTAACGCGTAAAACAGCATAAAAACGACGAAATTTTTATTATTCGTTTTATATTAATATTGGTCTATTTAAAGCGATTTCAACGATCTAAAATGCTTGAAAATGCTTATTTTAGCAAAACAGCACGTTTTGAGTTTTTAATTCTGCGTTTTAACGCGTAAAACAGCATAAAATGACGAATTTTTTATTATTCGTTTTTATTAATATTGTTCTATTTAAAACGATTTAAAACGATCTAAAATGCTTGAAAATGCTTTTTGCTCAAAACAGCACGTTTTGAGCTTTTAATCTGCGTTTTAACTCGTAACAGCATAAAACGACGAATTTTTATTATTCGTTTTTATTTAATATTGCTTCTATTTGAACGATTTCAACGATCTAAAATGCTTGAAAATGCTTATTTTAGCAAAACAGCACGTTTTGAGTTTTTAATCTGCTTTTTTTAACGTAAAACAGCATAAAACGACGAAATTTTATTATTCGTTTTTATTAATATTAGCTCTATTTGAACGATTTAACGATCTAAAATGCTTGAAAATGCTTATTTTAACAAAACAGCACGTTTTGAGCTTTAATCTGCGTTTTAACTCGAAAAACAGCATAAAACGACAATTTTTATTATTCGTTTTTATTAATATTGCTTCTATTTGAACGATTTCAACGATCTAAAATGTTGAAAATGCTTATTTAGCAAAACAGACGTTTTGAGCTTTTAATCTGCGTTTTAACGCGTAAAACAGCAAAAAAACGACGAATTTTTATTATTCTTTTTTTATTAATATTGCTTCTATTTGAACGATTTCAACGATCTAAAATGCTGAAAATGCTTATTTTAGCAAAACAGCACGTTTTGAGCTTTATTCTGCGTTTTAACGGGGTAAAAACAGCAAAAAAACGACGAAATTCTTATTATTCGTTTTTATTAATATTGCGTCTATTTGAGCGATTTCAACGATCTAAAATGCTTGAAAATGCTTATTTTGAAAAACAGCACTTTTTGTGCTTTATTCTGCTTTTTAACGCGTAAAAAAGCATAAAAACTACGAAATATTTATTATTCGTTTTTATTAATATTGCGTCTATTTGAACGATTTCAACGATCTAAAAATGCTTGAAAATGCTTTATTTTAGCAAAACAGCACTTTTTGAGTTTAATCTGCGTTTTAACGCGTAAAACAGCATAAACACGACGAATTTTTATTATTCGTTTTTATTATTTGCTTCTATTTGAACGATTTCAACGATCTAAAAATGCTTGAAAATGCTTATTTTAGCAAAACAGCACGTTTTGAGCTTTATTCTGCGTTTTAACGCGTAAAACAGCATAAAACGACGAAATTTTTATTATTCGTTTTTTATTAATATTGCGTCTATTTTGAGCGATTTCAACGATCTAAAATGCTTGAAAATGCTTATTTTAGCAAAACAGCACGTTTTGTGCTTTATTCTGCGTTTTAACGCGTAAACAGCATAAAAACTACGAAATATTTATTATTCGTTTTTTATTAATATTGCGTCTATTTGAACGTTTCAACGATCTAAAATGCTTGAAAATGCTTATTTTAGCAAAACAGCACGTTTTGAGCTTAATCTGTGTTTAACGCGTAAAACAGCATAAAATGACGAATTTTTATTATTCGTTTTTATTAATATTGCTTCTATTTAAACGATTTCAACGATCTAAAATGCTGAAAATGCTTATTTTAGCAAAACAGCACGTTTTGAGCTTTAATCTGCGTTTTAATGCGAAAAACAGCATAAAACGACGAATTTTTTATTATTCGTTTTTATTAATATTGCTTCATTTGAACGATTGCAACGATCTAAAATGCTTGAAAATGCTTATTTTAGCAAAACAGCACGTTTTGAGCTTTATTCTGCGTTTTAACGCGTAAACAGCATAAAACGACGAAATTTTTATTATTCGTTTTTTATTAATATTGGCGTCTATTTGAACGATTTCAACGATCTAAAATGCTTGAAAATGCTTATTTTAGCAAAACAGACGTTTTGAGCTTTAATCTGCGTTTTAACGCGTAAAACAGCATAAAATGACGAATTTTTTATTATTCGGTTTTATTAATATTGCTTCTTTTTAAAAACGATTTCAACGATCTAAAATGCTTGAAAATGCTAATTTTAGCAAAACAGCACGTTTTGAGCTTTAATCTGCGTTTTAACGCGTAAAACAGCATAAAAACGACGAAATTTTTATTATTCGTTTTTATTAATATTGCTTCTATTTGAACGATTTCAACGATCTAAAATGCTTGAAAATGCTTATTTTAGCAAAACAGCACGTTTTGAGCTTTAATCTGCTTTTTAACGCGTAAAACTGCATAAAAACGACGAATTTTTATTATTCTTTTTTTATTAATATTGCGGCTATTTGAACGATTTCAACGATCTAAAATGCTTGAAAATGCTTATTTTAGCAAAACAGCACGTTTGAGCTTTATTCTGCGTTTTAACGCGTAAAACAGCATAAAACGACGAAATTTTTATTATTCGTTTTTATTAATATTGCGTCTATTTGAACGATTTTAACGATCTAAAATGCTTGAAAATGCTTTATTTTAGCAAACAGCACGTTTTGAGCTTTAATCTGCGTTTTAACGCGTAAAACAGCATAAAAACGACGAAATTTTTATTATTCGGTTTTATTAATATTGCTGTCTATTTGAACGATTTCAACGACCTAAAATGCTTGAAAATGCTTATTTTAGCAAAACAGCACGTTTGAGCTTTTAATCTGTGTTTTAACGCGAAAAACAGCATAAAAAGACGAATTTTTATTATTCGTTTTTATTAATATTGCTTCTATTTAAACGATTTAAAACGATCTAAAATGCTTGATAAATGCTTTTTTTAGCAAAACAGCACGTTTTGAGCTTTAATCTGCTTTTAACGCGTAAAACAGCATAAAACGACGAATTTTTATTATTCGTTTTATTAATATTGCTTCTATTTGAACGATTTCAACGATCTAAAATGCTTGAAAATGCTTATTTTAGCAAAACAGCACGTTTTTGAGCTTTATTCTGCGTTTTAACGCGTAAAACAGCATAAAACGACGAAATTTTTATTATTCGTTTTTTATTAATATTGCGTCTATTTGAACGATTTTAACGATCTAAAATGCTTGAAAATGCTTATTTTAGCAAAACAGCCGTTTTGAGTTTTTAATTCCGGTTTTAACGCGTAAAAACAGCATAAAAATGACAAATTTTTTTATTTTTCGGTTTTATTAATATTGCTTCTATTTAAACGATTTCAACGATCTAAAATGCTTGAAAATGCTTATTTTAGAAAAACAGCACGTTTTGAGCTTTAATCTGCGTTTTAACGCGTAAAACAGCATAAAAACGACGAAATTTTTATTATTCTTTTTTTATTAATATTGCTTCTATTT
Organism: Dalotia coriaria; assembly: GCF_025399875.1. NCBI lineage: Eukaryota > Metazoa > Arthropoda > Insecta > Coleoptera > Staphylinidae > Dalotia > Dalotia coriaria. The sequence goes on along the minus strand of NW_027046752.1, from coordinate 281 downwards.
GAACGATTTCAACGATCTAAAATGCTTGAAAATGCTTATTTTAGCAAAACAGCCTTTTTGAGCTTTAATCTGCGTTTTAACGCGTAAAACTGCATAAAACGACGAATTTTTTATTATTCGTTTTATTAATATTCGCTTTTTGAACGATTTCAACGATCTAAAATGCTTGAAAATGTTTTTTTAGAAAACAGCATTTGGAGTTTTTAACGCTTTTTAACGCAAAAACACAAAAAAAAATTTTTTAAATTTTTTTTTTTTAAATATTGGGGTTATTTGAACAT
>NW_027046751.1:0-21237 GCF_025399875.1 Dalotia coriaria | reverse complement strand
TTTAAAAAGTTTTTTTAAAAAATTTTTTTCTGCGTTTTAACGCGAAAAACAGCATAAAACAAAAATTTTTTTTTTTCGTTTTTTTTAAATATTGTTTCTTTTTTGAAGGGGTTTCAACGATCTAAAATGCGAAAATGCATTTTGCAAAAACAGCACGTTTTGAGTTTTTCCCGTTTTAACGCGAAAACAGCATAAAACACGAATTTTTTTATTTTTTTTTTTAATAGCTTCTATTTGAACGATTTCAACGATCTAAAATGCTTGAAAATGTTATTTTGGAAAACAGCAGTTTTGAGTTTAATCGCGTTTTAAGGGTAAAACACATAAAACGCGAAATTTTATTATTCGTTTTTTTTAAATTTGTTTATTTGAACGATTTCAACGATCTAAATTGCTTGAAAATGCTTATTTTAGCAAAAGACGTTTTGAGCATTCTGCGTTTTAACGCGAAAAAAAAAAAACGACGAAATTTTATTATTCCTTCTTTATTAATATTGCGTCTTTTTGAACGATTTCAACGATCAAAATGTTTAAAAAAGTTTTTTAGCAAAACACACTTTTTGAGCTTTAATCTGCGTTTTAACGCGTAAACACACAAAATGACAATTTTTATTATTCTTTTTTATTAATATTGCTTCTTTTGAATGATTTCAACGATCAAAAAATGCTTGAAAATGTTTATTTTAGAAAAAAGAGTTTTATTTTATTCTGCAAACGCGTAAAACAGCAAAAAACAGAAATTTTTATTATTCGTTTTTATTAATACGTCTATTTGAACGATTTCAACGATTCAATGCTTGAAAATGTTATTTTAAAAACAGCACGTTTTGAGTTTTAATCTGCTTTTTAACGCGAAAACACATAAAAACGAGAATTTTTATTATTTTTTTTTATTAATATTGCGTCTATTTGAACGATTTCAACGATCTAAAATCTTGAAAATGTTTTTATTTTAGCAAAACAGCATGTTTTGAGCTTTAATCGGGTTTTTTTAACGCGTCCAGCATAAAAATGAAAAATTTTTTATTACCTTTTTTATTAATATTGCTTCTTTTAAACGATTTCAACGATCAAAAAATGTTTTAAAAAATGCTTTTTTTAAAGAAAAAACAGCACGTTTTGGGGGCTTTAATCTGCGTTTTAACGCGTAAAACAGCATAAAAACGACAAATTTTTTTTATTATTCTTTTTTTATTAATATTGCTTCATTTTAAATTTTCAAGGGGATTAAAAATGCTTAAAAAATGTTATTTTAAGAAAAAACAGCAGGGTTTTGAGTTTTTAATTTGCGTTTTAACGCTTTAAACAGCAAAAAAAACGACGAAATTTTTATTATTTTCTTTTTATTAAAAATTGGTCTATTTGAACAAATTTCAACGATTAAAAACGTTTTAAAAATGCTTATTTTAGAAAAAACAGCACGTTTTGAGTTTTAACGGTTTTAACGGGGAAAAACAGCTTTAAAAAGGGAACAAATTTTTTTTATTATTCTTTTTTATTAATATTGTTTCTATTTAAAACTTTTTTAACGATCTAAAATGTTTTGAAAATGTTTTTTTTTTTAGCAAAACAGCACGTTTTGAGTTTAATCTGCGTTTTAACGCGTAAAAAGCAAAAAAAAGGGACAAATTTTTTTTATTATTCGTTTTTATTAATATTGCTTCTTTTTAAAAACGTTTTCCCAACGATTAAAAATGCTTAAAAAATGTTTTATTTTAGCAAAACAGCATTTTTTTGAGTTTTTAAAATTGGGGAACGGGGGAAAAACAGAAAAAATTTTTTATTTTTCCCGTTTTTATTAATATTGCTTCTTTTTTGAACGTTTTCCCAACGATCTAAAATGCTTGAAAATGCTTATTTTAGAAAAACAGTACGTTTTGAGTTTTAATCTGCGTTTTAACGCGAAAAACAGCATTTGACGAATTTTTTTTTTTGGCTGTTTTTATTAAAAATTTTTTCATTTAAAGGGAAAAACGATCAAAAAAATGTTTAAAAAATGTTTATTTTAGCAAAACCCCACGTTTTGAGTTTTAATCTGCTTTTTAAACCCGGGTAAAACAGCATAAAACGACGAAATTTTTTTATTTTGTTTTTATTAATATTGCTTCATTTGAACGATTTCAACGATTTTGGGTTTTTTGAAAATGCTTATTTTAGCAAAAAACGTTTTGAGCTTTAATTTTGCGTTTTAACGCGAAAAACAGCAAAAAAACGACGAATTTTTATTATTCTTTTTTATTAATATTGCTTTATTTGAACGATTTCAACGATCTAAAATCCCAAAAAAATGTTTATTTTAAAAAAAAAACAGAATTTTTGAGCTTTATTTTTTGCGTTTTAACGCGAAAAAAAACAGCAAAAAAAACGACAAAATTTTTTATTATTCGTTTTTTTTAAATATTGCGCCTTTTTGGGAACGTTTTCCCAAACGATCAAAAAAATGCTTGAAAATGCTTTTTTTAAAAGCAAAACAGCACGTTTTGAGTTTTAATCTGCGTTTTAACGCGAAAAAACAGAAAAAAAATTAAATTTTTATTATTCGTTTTTTAATATTGCTTCTTTTTAAAAGGGATTTCAACGTTTTTAAAAATGCTTAAAAAATGCTTTTTTTTAAAAGAAAAAACAGAAGGGTTTTGGGTTTTAATCTGCGTTTTAACGGGGTAAAAAAAAGCATAAAACGACGAATTTTTTTTTTTCGTTTTTATTAATTGCGCCTTTTGAAGGGTTTTTCGACGATCTAAAATGCTTTAAAAAGGGTTTATTTTGTGCTAAAAAGCAAGTTTTGAGTTTTAATCGGGTTTTAACGCAAAAAAAGCATAAAAACACAAAATTTTTTTAATTCTTTTTTTCAATATTGCGTTTTTGGAACGATTTCAACGATCAAAAAATGCTTGAAAATGTTTTATTTTGCAAAACAGCACGTTTTGAGTTTTATTCTGCGTTTTAACGCAAAAAAAAACGAAGAAATTTTTATTTTTCCCGTTTTTTTTAATATTCCCCCCCATTTGAACGATTTCAACGATCTAAAATGTTTAAAAATGCTTTTTTTTGGAAAAAAAACAGCACGTTTTGAGTTTTTAAACCCGCGTTTTTAACGCGTAAAACAGCAAAAAAAAGGGCGAATTTTATTCCTTTTTTTTAAATCTTTCTTTTTTTTGAACGATTTCCACGATCAAAAAATGCCAAAAAATCCCCATTTTAGAAAAAAACAGCACGTTTTGAGTTTTTATTCTGCGTTTTAACGTAAAAACAGCATAAAAACGAAAAAATTTTTTATTATTCGTTTTTTTTTAATTTTGGGCGTCTATTTGAAGGGATTTCAACGATCTAAAATGCTTTGAAAATGCTTTTTTTTTTCCCAAAAACCAGCACTTTTTGGGTTTTAATCTGCGTTTTAACGCGAAAAACAGCAAAAAAAATGACAATTTTTTATTATTCGTTTTTTTTTAAATTCCCCCTTTAAAAGATTTCAAAGATCTAAAATGTTTAAAAACCCCATTTTAGCAAAAACAGCACGTTTTGAGTTTTTTTAATCTGCGTTTTAACGCGTAAAACAGCTTTAAAAACGACAAAATTTTTATTATTCTTTTTTATTAATATTGCTTCTTTTTTAACGATTTCAAGGGATAAAAAAAATGCTTGATAATGCTTATTTTAGAAAAAAAACACGTTTTGAGTTTTAATCTGCGTTTTAACGCGTAAACAGCAAAAAAACGACGAAAATTTTTATTTTTTTCTTTTTTATTAATATTGCTTTTTTATTTGAACGATTTCAACCCATCTAAAATGTTTTAAAAATTCCCTTTTTTAGCAAAACAGAATTTTTTGAGCTTTAATTCCGTTTTAACGCATAAAAAAAAGCAAAAAAAAGGGACAAAATTTTTTGGTATTCGTTTTTATTAATATTGCGTCTATTTAAAACGATTTCAACGTTTCAAAAGGGCTTAAAAAATGTTTTTATTTTAAAACAGACTTTTTTGTTTTTAATCTGCGTTTTAACGCGAAAAAAGATAAAACGACAAATTTTTATTATTCGTTTTTATTAATATTGCTTCTATTTAAACGATTTCAAGGGGATTAAAAATGCTTGAAAATGCTTATTTTAGCAAAACAGCACGTTTTGGGGTTTTTAATCTGCGTTTTAACGCGAAAAAACAGCAAAAAAAACGACAAAATTTTTTATTATTCTTTTTTATTTTATTGGTCTATTTGAACGATTTCAACGATCAAAAAATGCTTAAAAAATGTTTTATTTTAGCAAAAAAAAGCACGTTTTGAGTTTTTTAATCTGCGTTTTAACGCGTAAAACAGCATAAAAACGACAAAATTTTTTATTATTCGTTTTTATTAATATTGTTTATTTGAACGATTTCAAGGGATCTTCCCAAAAAGTTTATTTTTGAAAAACAGCACTTTTTTGAGTTTTATTCCCGTTTTAACGCGTAAACAGCTTTAAAACAAAAGCATTTTTTTTTTCCCCGTTTTTAAAATTTTGCGTCTATTTGAAGGGTTTTTCCCAAGGGGATCTTGTTTTAAAAATGTTTTATTTTACCAAAACAGCACGTTTTGAGCTTTAATCTGCGCTTTAACGCGTAAAACAGCAAAAAAAATGACAAATTTTTTTTAATTCTTTTTTTATTAATATTGCTTCTTTTTAAAAACGTTTTCCCAACGATCTAAAATGCTTGAAAATGTTTATTTTAGCAAAACAGCACGTTTTGAGTTTAATCTGCTTTTTTAACCCGCGTAAACAGCAAAAAAACGAGGGAAAATTTTTATTATTCTTTTTTTTATTAATATTTTTTCATTTAAAACGATTTCAACGATCAAAAAATGCTTGAAAATGCTTATTTTAGAAAAAACAGCACGTTTTGAGCTTTAATCTGCGTTTTAACGCGTAAAAAAAAGCAAAAAAAGGGACGTTTTTTTATTATTCGTTTTTTTTTAAAATTTTTTTTTAAAACGATTTCAACGATTTTAAAATGCTTAAAAAATGTTTTTTTAGAAAAAACAGCACGTTTTTGAGCTTTAATCTGGTTTTAACGGGGTAAACAGCAAAAAAAGGGACAAAATTTTTTATTTTTCGTTTTTATTAATATTGCGTCTATTTGAACGATTTCAAGGGGATCAAAAAATTTGCTTGAAAAGGGCTTATTTTGGGCAAAACAGCATGTTTTGAGCTTTATTTTGCGTTTTAACGCGTAAAACAGCAAAAAAAACGACAAAATTTTTTATTATTGTTTTTATTATTTTCCCCCCCTTTTTTTAAACGACAACGATCTAAAATGTTTGAAAATGCTTATATTTAGTAAAAAAAAGTTTTGAGCTTTAATCTGCTTTTTAAGGGAAAAAAAAAGCATAAAAATGAGGGAATTTTTTATTATTCGTTTTTATTAATATTGTTTCTTTTTAAAAACGATTTAACGATCTATAATCCCGGAAAAATGCTTATTTAAGCAAAACAGCACTTTTTTTAAAATTTTAATCTGCTTTTTAACGCAAAAAACAGCTTTAAAAAAAGACGAAAATTTTAATATTCGTTTTTTTTAAATTCTTTTTTATTTGAACGATTTCAACGATCTAAAATGTTTTAAAAAAGTTTATTTTAGCAAAACGCACGTTTTGAGTTTTTTCCCCGGCGTTTTCACGGGAAAAGCAAAAAACGAAAAAATTTTTTTATTTTTCCCTTTTTTTTATTAATATTGCGTCTTTTTGGGCGATTTCAACGTTTCAAAATGTTTAAAAAATGCTTATTTTAGCAAAACAGCACGTTTTGATTTTAATCTGCTTTTTTGCGAAAAAACAGCATAAAATGACGAATTTTATTATTCGTTTTTTTTTAAATATTGTTTCTTTTTTTGAAGATTTCAACGATTTCAAACCCCCCGGAAAAAAGTTTATTTTGCAAAAAAAGCCCCGTTTTGAGTTTTAATCTGCGTTTTAACGCGTAAAACAGCTTTAAAAAACGACGAATTTTTTATTTTTCTTTTTTTTATTAATATTGCGTCTTTTTGGGAACCGTGATTTCAACGATTTTAAAATGCTTGAAAATGCTTTATTTTGAAAAACAGCACGTTTTGACCCTTTAACCCGCGTTTTAACGCGTAAAACAGCATAAAAACATAAATTTTTTTATTATTCGTTTTTTTTAAATATTGTTTCTTTTTTCGTTTCAAAGATTTTAAAAATGTTTTGGTGTTTATTTTAGAAAAACAGCAGGTTTTGAGTTTTAACCCCTTTAACGGGGAAAAACAGCATAAAAACGAAAAAATTTTTTATTATTCGTTTTTATTTTATTCCCCCCCTTTTTGAACGATTTCAACGATCAAAAAATGCTTGAAAATGCTTATTTTAGAAAAAACAGCACGTTTTGAGCTTTAATCTGCTTTTTCGCGAAAAACAGCAAAAAACCCAAAATTTTTTTATTATTCGTTTTTTTTAAATATTGCTTCTATTTGAACGATTTCAACGATCAAAAAATCCCTTTTTGGAAAATGCCTTTTTTAAAAGCAAAACAGCACGTTTTGAGTTTTATTCTGCGTTTTAAGGGAAAAACAGCAAAAAAACGAAGAAATTTTTATTTTTCCCTTTTTTAAAATTGCGTCTATTTTCATTTCAAGGGACAAAAAATGCTTAAAAAATCCCATTTTCCCAAAAAACAGCACGTTTTGGGGTTTTCCAATCTGCGTTTTAACGCAAAAAAGGGGCTTTAAACATACGAATTTTTTATTATTCGTTTTTTATTTAGCTTTTTTAAAACGATTTCAACGACCCCGGCTTAAAAATGTTTTTTAGAAAAAACAGCACTTTTTTGAGCTTTAATCTGCTTTTTTAACGCGAAAACAGCAAAAAAAACGACGAAATTTTTATTATTCGTTTTTTTAAATATTGCTTCTATTTGAACGATTTCAACGATCTAAAATGCTTAAAATGCTTATTTTAGCAAAATAGCATTTTGAGTTTTAATCGCGTTTTAACGCGTAAAACACATAAAACGACGAAATTTTTATTATTGTTTTTATTAATTTTGCTTATTTGAACGATTTCAACGATCTAAAAGCATAAAATGCTTATTTTAGCAAAAAGCTCGTTTTTGAGCTTTATCTGCGTTTTAACGCGTAAAAAATGCTAAAACGCAATTTTTATTATTCGTTTTATTTAATCTGCGTCTATTTGAAGAATTTCAACGATCTAAAATGCTTAAAATGCTTTTTTAGCAAAACACGTTTTGACTTTCAATCTGCGTTTTAACGCGTAAAACAGCATAAAAACAGAATTTTTTTATTCGTTTTTATTAATATTGCTTTTTTGAACGATTTCAACGATCTAAAATTTTTGAAATGCTTATTTTACATAAAACAGCACTTTGAGTTTAATCTGTTTTAACTTGAAAACAGCATAAAAACGACGAATTTTATTATTCGTTTTATTAATATTGCGACTATTTGAACGATTTCACGATCTAAAATGCTTGAAAATTTGCTTATTTTAAGCAAAACAGCACGTTTGAGCTTTAATCTGCGTTTTAGCGTAAACAGCATTAAAATCAAATTTTTAGCGTATTCGTTTTATTAATATTGCTTCTATTTAACGATTTCAACGATCTAATGCTTGAAAATGCTTATTTTAGCAAAACAGCACGTTTGAGCTTTATTTGCGTATTAACGCGTTAAACAGCATAAAACGCAATTTTTATTATTCGCTTTTATTAATGAATTTTTATTTGAACGATTTCAATGATCTAAAATGCTTAAAATGCTTATTTTGCAAAACAGCCGTTTTGAGCTTTATCTGCGTTTTAAGTAAAACACATAAAAACGAATTTTTATTATTCGTTTTTATTAATTTGTTCTATTTGAAGATTTCAAGATCTAAAATGCTTGAAAATGATTATTTTAGAAAAACAGCACGTTTTGAGCTTTAATCTGCGTTTTTAACCGTTAAACAGCATAAAACGCGAAATTTTTATTATTCGTTTTTATTAATATTGCTCTTTTAACATTTCAACGTCTAATGAAAATGTTAATTTAAAAGCTAAAGCAGTTTTTTGAGCTTTAATCGCGTTTTAACGCTAAAAGCGAAAGTAAACAGCAAAAACGACATTTTTATTATTCGTTTTTATTAATATTGCTTCTATTTGAACGATTTCAACGATCTAAAATGCTTGAAAATGTTTTTTATTTTAAAAACAGAGTTTTGAGTTTTTAAATTCTGCGTTTAACGCGTAAAACAGCAAAAACGACAAATTTTTTTATTGTTTTTTATTAATATTGTTTCTATTTGAACGATTTCAACGATCTAAAATGCTTGAAAATGCTTATTTTAGAAAACAGCACGTTTTGAGCTTTAATCTGCGTTTTAACAAGTAAACAGCTTAAAACGACGAAATTTTATTATTCGTTTTTAATTAAAATTTTGACTATTTTAACATTTCAACGATCTAAAATGCTTGAAAATGTTATTTAGCAAAAAGCTTAGTTTTGAGCTTTAATCTGCGTTTTAACGCGTAAAACAGCTATAAAACACAATTTATTATTCGTTTTTATTAATATTGCTTCTTTTGAACGATTTCTAACGATCTAAAATGCTTGAAAAATGCTTATTTTAGCAAAACAGCACGTTTTGAGCTTTAATCTGCGTTTTAAGCTAAAACAGCGTAAAACGCGGAAATTTTATTACGATTTTTTTAATATTGCGACTATTTGAACGATTTCAACGATCTAACGATCTTGAAAATGCTTATTTAGAAAACAGCACGTTTTGAGCTTTAATCTGCGTTTTAACGCGTAAACAGCATAAAACGACGAATTTTTATTATTCGTTTTTATTAATATTGCTTCTATTTGAACGATTTCAACGATCTAAAATTTGAAATGCTTATTTAGCAAAAATGCACGTTTTGAGCTTTCATCTGCGTTTTAACGCGTAAAACACATAAACCGACGATTTTATTATTCGTTTTATTAATATTAACTTTATTTGAACATTACGATCTATGAAGACGTAAAGCTTATTTTAGCAAAACAGCACGTTATTTTGAGCTTTAATCTGCGTTTTAACGTTAAACAGCATAAAAACGACGAATTTTTATTATTCTTTTTTATTAATATTGCGTCTATTTGAACGATTTCAACGATCAAAATGCTTGAAAATGTTTTTTTTAAAAAAAACCCCTTTTTGAGTTTTTAATCTGCGTTTTAAGGGAAAAACAGCAAAAAATGACAAATTTTTTTATTTTCGTTTTTTATTAATATTGCTTCTATTTGAACGATTTCAACGATTTAAAATGCTTGAAAATGCTTATTTTAGCAAAACAACTTTTTGAGCTTTAATCTGCTTTTTAACGCGAAAAACACATAAAACGACAAAAATTTTTTATTTTGTTTTTTTAATATTGCGTCTTTTGAACGATTTAAACGTTTAAAATGCAAAAATGCTTTTTTAGCAAAACAGCCTTTTTGACTTTAATCTGCGTTTTAATGCGTAAAACAGCATAAAACGACAATTTTTTTATTATTCTTTTTTTATTAATATTGCTTCTTTTGAACGATTTCAACGATCTAAAATGCTTGAAAATGATTATTTTAAAAACAGCACTTTTTTGAGCTTTAATCTGCTTTTTTAACGCGTGCGATAAAACGCGAAATTTTACTTGTTTTTTTAATATTCGTCTTTTGAACGATTTCAACTTTTCAAAATGCTTGAAAATTTATTTTAGCAAAACACCGTTTTGAGCTTTAATTTGCGTTTTAACGCTAAAAAAACATAAAACGACAAATTTTTTTTATTCGTTTTTATTAATATTGTTTTATTTAAACGTTTCAACGACCCTAAAATGCTTGAAAATGCTTATTTTAAAACAGCCGTTTGAGCTTTAATCTGCGTTTTAACGCGTAAAACACATAAAACCACGAATTTTTATTATTCGTTTTTTTTAAATTTGCTTCTATTTGAACGATTTCAACGATCAAAAATGCTTGAAAATGCTCATTTTAGCAAAACACCCGGGGCTTTATTCTGCTTTTTAACGCGAAAACAAAAAAAAACAGAAGAAATTTTTTTTCGTTTTATTTTTTGCGTCTATTTAAGATTTAAACGATCTAAAATGCTTAAAAATGTTTTTAAAAAACGCAGGTTTAAAATCTGCGTTTAACGCGTAAAACAGCATAAAACGACGAATTTTTATTATTCTTTTTTATTAATATTGCTTCTATTTGAACGATTTCAACGATCTAAAATGCTTGAAAATGCTTATTTTAGCAAAACAGCACGTTTGAGCTTTAATCTGCGTTTTAACGCGTTAAACAGCATAAAAACGACGAATTTTTATTATTCGTTTTATTAATATTGCGTCTATTTGAACGATTTCAACGATCTAAAATGCTTGAAAATGTTTTATTTTAGCAAAACAGCACGTTGTGAGCTTTAATCTGCGTTTTAACGCGTTAAACAGCATAAAACGACGAATTTTTTATTTGGTTTTATTAATATTGCGTCTATTTGAACGATTTCAACGATCTAAAATGCTTGAAAATGTTTTTATTTTAGCAAAACAGCACGTTGTGAGCTTTTAATCTGCGTTTTAACGCGTAAAACAGCATAAAAACGACGAATTTTTTATTATTCGTTTTTTATTAATATTGCTTCTATTTGAACGATTTCAACGATGTAAAATGCTTGAAAATGCTTATTTTAGCAAAACAGCACGTTTTGAGCTTTATTCTGCGTTTTAACGCGTAAAACACATAAAAGACGAAATTTTTATTATTCGTTTTATTAATTTTCGTCTATTTGAACGATTTCAACGATCTAAAATGCTTGAAAATGCTTATATTAGCAAAACAGCACGTTTTGAGCTTTAATCTGCGTTTTAACGCGTAAACAACATAAAAAAGACGAAAATTTTATTATTCGTTTTTATTAATATTGCTTCTTTTTGAACGATTTCAACGATCTAAAATGCTTGAAAATGCTTATTTTAGCAAAACAGCACGTTTTGAGCTTTAATCTGCGTTTAACGCGTAAAACAGCATAAAAACGACGAAATTTTTATTATTCGTTTTATTAATATTGCGTCTATTTGAACGTTTTCCCAACGATCTAAAATGCTTAAAAATGCTTATTTTAGCAAAACAGCGCGTTTTGAGCTTTAATCTGCGTTTTAACGCGTAAAACAGCATAAAAAGACGATTTTTATTATTCGTTTTTATTAATATTTCTATTTGAACGATTTAACGATCAAAATGCTTGAAAATGCTTATTTTAGCAAAACAGCACGTTTTGAGTTTTTAATCTGCGTTTTAACGCGTAAACAGCTAAAAACGACGAAATTTTTTATTATTCGTTTTTATTAATATTGCGTCTATTTGAACGATTTCAACGATCTAAAATGCTTGAAAATGTTTTATTTTAGCAAAACAGCACGTTGTGAGCTTTAATCTGCGTTTTAACGCTTTAAAACAGCAAAAAAACGACGAATTTTTATTATTCGTTTTTATTAATATTGCTTCTATTTGAACGATTTCAACGATGTAAAATGCTTGAAAATGCTTATTTTAGCAAAACAGCACGTTTTGAGCTTTATTCTGCGTTTTAACGCGAAAAACAGCATAAAACGACGAAATTTTTATTATTCGTTTTTATTAATATTGCGTCTATTTGAACGATTTCAACGATCTAAAATGCTTGAAAATGCTTATTTTAGCAAAACAGCACGTTTTGAGCTTTATTCTGCGTTTTAACGCGTAAAACAGCATAAAAACGACGAAATTTTTATTATTCGTTTTTATTTTATTGCGTCTATTTGAACGATTTCAACGATCTAAAATGCTTAAAATGCTTATTTTAGCAAAACTGCACGTTTTGAGCTTTAATCTGCGTTTTAACGCGTAAAACAGCATAAAACGACGAATTTTTATTATTCGTTTTTATTAATATTGCTTCTATTTGAACGATTTTAACGATTAAAATGCTTGAAAATGCTTATTTTAGCAAAACAGCACGTTTTGAGCTTTAATCTGCGTTTTAACGCGTAAAACAGCATAAAACGACGAAATTTTTATTATTCGTTTTTATTAATATTGCGTCTATTTGAACGATTTCAACGATCTAAAATGCTTGAAAATGCTTATTTTAGCAAAACAGCACGTTTTGAGTTTTATTCTGCGTTTTAACGCGTAAAACAGCATAAAACGACGAAATTTTTATTATTTGTTTTTATTTTTTTTGCGTCTATTTGAACGATTTCAACGATCTAAATGCTTGAAAATGCTTATTTTAGCAAAACAGCACGTTTTGAGCTTTAATCTGCTTTTTAACGCGTAAAACAGCCTAAAACGACGAATTTTTTTTATTCGTTTTTATTAATATTGCGTCTTTTTTGAACGATTTCAACGATTAAATGCATGAAAATGCTTATTTTAGCAAAACAGCAGTTTTGAGCTTTAATCTGCTTTTTAAACCCGGTAAAACATAAAAACGACGAATTTTTATTATTCGTTTTTATTAATATTGTTTCTTTTGAACGATTTAACGATCAAAATGCTTGAAAATGCTTATTTTACAAACAGCACGTTTTGAGCTTTATTCTGCGCTTTAACGCGTAAAACAGCATAAAACGACGAAATTTTTTTATTATTCGTTTTATTAATATTGCTTCATTTGAACGATTTCAACGATATAAAATGCTTGAAAATGCTTATTTTAACAAAACAGACGTTTTGAGTTTAATCTCGTTTTAACGCGTAAAACAGCATAAAATGACGAATTTTATTATTCGTTTTTTTTAAATTATTAGTTTCTTAAAAAACGATTTAACGATTTAAAATGCTTAAAAATGCGTATTTTACAAAACAGACGTTTTATTACGCGTTTTAAACGCTAAAACAGCATAAAACGAAATTTTTTATTATTCGTTTTATTAATATTGCGTCTATTTGAACGATTTCAACGATCTAAAATGCTTGAAAATGCTTATTTTAGCAAAACAGCACGTTTTGAGCTTTAATCAGCGTTTTAACGCGTAAAACAGCATAAAACGACGAAATTTTTATTATTCGTTTTTATTAATATTGCGTCTATTTGAACGATTTCAACGATCTAAAATGCTTGAAAATGCTTATTTTAGCAAAACTGCACGTTTTGAGCTTTAATCTGCGTTTTAGCGCGTAAAACAGCATAAAACGACGAATTTTTATTATTCGTTTTTATTAATATTGCTTCTATTTGAACGATTTTAACGATCTAAAATGCTTGAAAATGCTTATTTTAGCAAAAACAGCACGTTTTGAGCTTTAATCTGCGTTTTAACGCGTAAAACAGCTAAAACGACGAAATTTTATTATTCGTTTTTATTAATATTGCGTCTATTTGAACGATTTCACGATCTAAAATTTGCAAAATGCTTATTTTAGCAAACAGCACGTTTTGAGCTTTATTCTGCGTTTTAACGCGTAAAACACATAAAACGACGAAATTTTTATTATTTGTTTTATTTTTATTGCGTCTATTTGAACGATTTCAACGATCTAAAATGCTTAAAATGCTTATTTTAGCAAAACGCACGTTTTGAGCTTTAATCTGCGTTTTAACGTAAAACATATATAAATGACGAATTTTATTATTCGTTTTATTAATATTGCGAATCTATTTGAACGATTTCAACGATCTAAAATGCTTGAAAATGCTTATTTTAGCAAAACAGCAAGTTTTGAGCTTTTAATCTGCGTTTTAACGCTTAAAACAGCATAAAATGACGAATTTTTATTATTCGTTTTATTAATATTGCTTCTATTTAAAACATTTCAACGATCTAAAATGCTTGAAATTGCTTTTAAGCAAAACAGCACATTTGAGCTTTTAATTTGCGTTTTGAACGCGTAAAACAGCATAAAACGACAATTTTTATTATTCGTTTATTTTAATATTTGCTATTTGAACGATTTCAACGATCTAAATGCTTGAAAATGCTTATTTAGCAAAACAGCACGTTTTGAGCTTTAATCTGCTTTTAACGCGTAAAACAGCATAAAACGACGAAATTTTTATTATTCGTTTTTTTAATATTGCGGTCTATTTGAACGATTTCAACGTCTAAAATGCTTGAAAATGACTTATTTTAGCAAAATCAGCACGTTTTGAGCTTTTAATCTGCGTTTTAACGCGTAAAACAGCATAAAATGACGAATTTTTATATTCGTTTTTATTAATATTGCTTCTATTTAAACGATTTCAACGATTTAAAATGCTGAAAATGCTTATTTTAGCAAAACAGCACGTTTGAGCTTTAATCTGCGTTTTAACGCTAAAACGCATAAAACGACGAATTTTAATTATTCGTTTTTTTAATTTGCGTCTATTTGAACGATTTCGCGATCAAAATGCTTGAAAATGCTTATTTTAGCAAAACAGCAACGTTTGACGTTTAAATCAGCGTTTTAACGCGTAAAACAGCATAAAATCGAGAAATTTTTATTATTCGTTTTAATTAATATAGCGTCTTTTGAACGATTTCAACGATATAAAATGCTTATTTTGAAAACAGCACGTTTTGAGTTTAATCTGCTGCTTATATGCGTAAAACAGCATAAAACGACGAATTTTTTATTATTCGTTTTAATTAATATTAGCTTCTATTTGAACGATTTCAACGATCTAAAATGCTTGAAAATGATTATTTTAGCTAAAACAGCACGTTTTGAGCTTTAATCTGCGTTTTAACGCGTAAAGCAGCATAAAACGACGATTTATTATTCGTTTTTATTAATATTGCGTCTATTTTGAACGATTTCAACGATCTAAATTGCTTGAAAATGCTTATTTTAGAAAACAGCACGTTTTGAGCTTTAATCTGCGTTTTAACGCGTAAAACAGCATAAAAACGACAGAAATTTTTATTATTCGTTTTTATTTTTATTTGCGTCTATTTGAACGATTTCAACGATCTAAAATGCTTGAAAATGCTTATTTTAGCAAAACAGCACGTTTTGAGCTTTTAATCTGCGTTTAACGCGTAAAACAGTATAAAACGACGAATTTTTATTATTCGTTTTTATTAATATTGCTTCTATTTGAACGATTTCAACGATCTAAAATGCTTGAAAATACTTATATTAGCAAAACGCACGTTTTGAGCTTTAATCTGCGTTTTAACGCGTAAAACACATAAAACGACGAAATGTTTATCATTCGTTTTTATCAATATTGCGTCTATTTGAACGATTTCAACGATCTAAAATGTTGAAAATGCTTATATTAGCAAAACAGCACGTTTTGAGCTTTAATCTGCGTTTTGACGCGTAAAACAGCATAAAATGACGAATTTTTATTATTCGTTTTTTAATATTGCTTCTATTTAAACGATTTCAACGATTTAAAATGCTTGAAAATGCTTATTTAAGCAAAACAGCACGTTTGAGCTTTAATCTGCGTTTTAAGCGTAAAACAGCATAAAAAAGACGAAAATTTTAATATTCGTTTTATTAATGTTGCTTCTATTTGAACGATTTCAACGATCTAAAATGCTTGAAAATGCTTATTTTAGCAAAACTGCACGTTTTGAGCTTTAATCTGCGTTTTAACGCGTAAAACAGCATAAAACGACGAAATTTTTATTATTCGTTTTTATTTTTATTGCGTCTATTTGAACGATTTCAACGATCAAATGTTAAAATGCTTATTTTAGCAAAAACCGTTTTGAGCTTTAATCTGCGTTTTAACGCGTAAAAACAAAAAAACGCAAAATTATTCGTTTTTTTTAAATTGCTTCTATTTAAACGATTTCAACGATCAAAAAATGCTTGAAAATCTTATTTACAAAACAGCACTTTTTGAGCTTTAATCTGCGTTTTCGAAAAACACATAAAACGCAAATTTTATATTCGTTTTTTTAAATATTGCGTTATTTGAACGATTTCAACGATCTAAAATTTTTTGAAAATGCTATTTAAAAACAGCACTTTTTGAGTTTTAATCTGCGTTTAACGCGAAAAAACACTTTTAAAACGTTTTTTTTTAATTGTTTTTTAATATTGCTTCTATTTAAACGTTTCAAGGATTTAAAATGCTTAAAATGTTATTTAAGAAAAACAGCACGTTTTGGCTTTAATCTGCGTTTTAAGGGTAAAACAGCATAAAAAGACAAAAATTTTTATTCGTTTTTTTTAAATTTTTTCCCTATTTGAACGATTTCAACGATCAAAAAAGCGAAAATGTTTTTTTAGCAAAACGCCTTTTGAGCTTTAATCTGCGTTTTAACGCGTAAAACAGCATAAAACGACAAAAATTTTTTATTTTTCTTTTTTTATTAATATTGCTCTATTTGAACGTTTTCACGATCTAAAATGTTGAAAATGTTATTTAGCAAAACAGCACTTTTTGAGCTTTAATCGGGTTTTAACGCGAAAAAACACATAAAAGACGAATTTTTTATTATTCGTTTTTTTTATTGTTTCTATTTAAAAGGGTTTCAACGATCAAAAATGCAAAAATCTTTTTTTTGAAAACAGCACTTTTGAGCTTTAACGCTTTTTAACGCGAAAAACCATAAAACGACGAATTTTTTTATTCTTTTATTAATTTTGGGTTCTATTTGAAGATTTCAAGACCTAAAATGCTTGAAAAATTTTCCCAAAAACGTTTTGAGTTTATTCTCGTTTTAACGCGTAAACAGCAAAAAAACAAAAATTTTAACTTTTTTTATTAATATTGCTCTATTTGAACGATTTCAACGATCAAAATGTTTGAAAATGTTTATTTTAAAAACAGCACTTTTTGAGTTTAATCTGCTTTTTAACGCGAAAAAACAGCATAAAAGACGAATTTTTTATTATTCTTTTTTTTTTAATTTGCTTCTATTTAAACGATTTCAACGATCTAAAATCCCTGAAAATGCTTATTTAAGCAAAACAGCACTTTTTGATTTTTAATCTGCGTTTTAAGGGTAAACACAAAAAAAAGACAAAAATTTTAAATATTCGTTTTTATTAATAGCTTCTTTTGAACGATTTCAACGATCTAAAATGCTTGAAAATGCTTATTTTAGCAAAACGCACGTTTTAAAATTTTTAATCTGCGTTTTAAGGGAAAAAACCATAAAACGAAAAATTTTATTATTCTTTTTTTATTAATATTGCGTCTTTTGAACGACCGATCTAAAATGTTTGAAAAATGTTATTTTACAAAACACCCTTTTGGGGTTTTCTGCGTTTTAACGCGTAAAACAGCATAAAACGACGAAATTTTTATTATTCGTTTTTTTTTTTTATTGCGTCTTTGAACGATTTAAACGATCTAAAATGCGAAAATGCTTAAGCAAAACGCACGTTTTGAGTTTAATCTGCTTTTTAACGCGAAAAACACAAAAAAAACGACAAAATTTTTTTATTATTTTTTTTTTATTAAATTGCTTCTATTTGAACGATTTAAAACGATCTAAAAGCTTAAAATCTTTTTTTAGCAAAACAGCCTTTTTTTGAGCTTTAATCTGCTTTTTAAGGGAAAAACCAGCAAAAAAACGACAAAAATTTTTTATTATTCGTTTTTTATTAATATTGCGTCTATTTGAACATTTCAACGATCGCAAAATGCTTATTTTTAAAACAGCATTTTTTAAAATTTTATTCTGCGTTTTAACGCGAAAAAAACAAAAAAAGGACAAAATTTTTATTTTTTTTTTATTTTTTTTTGCTCTATTTAAGGGTTTCAAGTTTTAAAAATGCTTAAAAATCTTTTTTAGAAAACAGCACTTTTTGAGCAATCTGCGTTTTAACGCGTAAAACAGCATAAAACGACGAATTTTTTTATTTTTTTTTTTTAAATTTTTGGTTTATTTGAACGATTTCAACGTCAAAATGCTTGAAAATGCTTATTTTACAAAACAGCACTTTTTGAGTTTTAATCGCTTTTTTAACGCGTAAAACGATAAAAGACGAATTTTTTTTATTCGTTTTTTAAAAATGTTTTTTTAAAACGTTTAAAACATCTAAAATTAAAATGTTTTTTTAAGCAAAACAGCACGTTTTGAGTTTTTAATCTGCTTTTTAACGGTAAAACAGCAAAAACGAGAATTTTTATTTTTTTTTTAAATTGCTTTTTTGAACGTTTCACGATCTAAAATGCTTAAAAAACTTATTTTAGAAAAACAGCACTTTTTGAGTTTAATCAGCGTTTTAAGCGTAAAAAAAACAAAAAAACGACGAAATTTTATTATTCGTTTTATTAATATTGCTTCTATTTGAACGATTTCAACGATCTAAAATGCTTGAAAATGTTATTTTTAGAAAACAGCACGTTTTGAGTTTTAATCTGCGTTTTAACGCGAAAACGATAAAACGACAAAATTTTATTATTCGTTTTTTAAAATTGCTCTTTGAACGATTTCAACGATCAAAAATGCTTGAAAATGCTTATTTTAGCAAAACAGCACTTTTTGAGTTTTTAATTTGCGTTTTAACGCGTAAAACAGCATAAAACGACAAAATTTTTTTTACGTTTTTATTAATTTTCCCTTCTATTTAAACGATTTAACGATCAAAAATCTTGAAAATGTTTTTTTTGCAAAACAGCACGTTTTGAGCTTTAATCTGCGTTTTAACGAAAAAACACATAAAACGCTTTTTTTTATTATTCTTTTTTTTATTTTTATTCCCTTATTTGAACGATTTCAACGATCTTTTTAAAAATGCAATTTTAGCAAAACGCACGTTTTGAGCTTTAATCTGGTTTAACGCGTAAAACAGCAAAAAAAACGACGATTTTTTATTATTCGTTTTTTTAATATTGCTTCTTTTGAACGTTTCCGGATCTAAAAGCAAAAAATGCTTATTTTAGAAAACGGCATTTTTGAGGCAATCTGCTTTTTAACGCGTAAAACACAAAAAAAACGACGAATTTTTTATTCTTTTTTATTAATTTGCGCCTTTTTGGGACGATTTCAACGATCTTCTTAAAATTTTTATTTTAAAAAACACCCTTTTTTGAGTTTTTAATCTGCGTTTTAACGCGTAAAAAAACAAAAAAACGACGAATTTTTTATTATTCGTTTTTATTAATATTGCTTCTATTTGAACGATTTCAACGATCTAAAATGCTTGAAAATGTTATTTTAGCAAAACAGCACGTTTATTTTCGCTTTTTAACGCGAAAAACACATAAAACGACAAATTTTTATTATTCGTTTTTTTTTTTTATTCTCTATTTGAACGATTTCAACGATCAAAATGCTTGAAAAGCTTATTTTTGCAAAACAGCACTTTTTTGAGTTTTTCTGCGTTTTAACGCGTAAAACGAAAAAAAAGACAATTTTTATTATTAAACTTTATTAATGGGTTTTTCTTTTGAACGATTTCAACGATCTGCTTAAAAATGCTTATTTTAGCAAAACAGACGTTTTGGTTTAAATCTGCTTTTTTAACGAAAAACACATAAAACGAAAATTTTTTTTATTATTCGTTTTTTTTAAAATTTGTTTCTATTTGAACGATTTCAACGTCTAAAATGCTTGAAAATGCTTATTTTAGCAAAACAGCACTTTTTGAGTTTTAATCTGCGTTTTAAGGGGAAAAACACAAAAAACACAAAATTTTTTTTTCGTTTTTATTAATTTGCTCTTTTTAACGATTTCAACGATCAAAATGCGAAAATGCTTTTTTTTGCAAAACAGCACTTTTTGAGTTTTTAATCTGCTTTTTTAACGCGAAAAAACAACATAAAACGACAATTTTTTATTATTCGTTTTTATTAATTGCTTCTATTTAAACGATTTCAACGTCAAAATGCTTGAAAATGCTTATTTTGCAAAACAGCACTTTTTGAGCTTTTTCTGCTTTTTAACGCTAAAACGCATAAAACGACAAAATTTTATTATTCTTTTTTTATTAATATTGCTCTATTTGAACGATTTAAACGATCTAAATGGAAAAAAAATGCTTTATTTTAGCAAAACACCCGGGGTTTTGAGCTTTAATCTGGTTTAACGCGTAAAACAGCATAAAACGACAAATTTTTATTATTCGTTTTTTTTAAATTTGCGTCTATTTGAACGTTTCAACGATCTAAAATGCTTGAAAATCCCTTTTTTAAAAAACGCACGTTTGATTTTTTAATCTGCTTTTTAACGCGTAAAGCAAAAAACGACGATTTTTATTTTTCGTTTTTATTAACATTGCTTCTATTTGAACGATTTCAACGATCTTGCTTCAAAATGCTTTTTTTTAAAAACAGCACGTTTTGAGCTTTATTCGCGTTTTAACGCGTAAAACACATAAAACGAAAAAATTTTTTATTATTCGTTTTTTTTAATATTGCGTCTTTTGAACGTTTCAACGATCTTGCTTGAAAATGCTTATTTTGAAAACAGCACGTTTTGAGCTTTAATCTGCTTTTTAACGCGTAAAACAGCATAAAATGACGAATTTTTATTATTCTTTTTTTATTAATATTGCCTCTATTTAAACGATTTAAACGATTTAAAATGCTTGAAAATGCTTGTTTTAGCAAAACAGCACGTTTTGAGCAATCTGCTTTTTTAACGCGTAAAACAGCATAAAACGACGAATTTTTATTTTTGGGTTTTTTTATTAATATTGCGCTATTTGAACATTTACGATCTAAAATGTTGAAAATGCTTATTTTAGCAAAACAGCACGTTTTTGAGCTTTAATCGCTTTTTAACGCGAAAAACGCATAAAACGACGAAATTTTTATTATTCTTTTTTTTATTAATTTGCGTCTATTTGAACGATTTCAACGATCTAAAATGCCTGAAAATGCTTATTTTAGCAAAACAGCACGTTTGAGCTTTAATCTGCTTTTTAAAACTGTAAAACAGAAAAAACGACGAAATTTTATTATTCGTTTTTATTAATATTGCTTCATTTGAACGATTTCAACGATCTAAAATGCTTGAAAATCTTATTTAGCAAAACAGCCGTTTTGAGCTTTAATCAGCGTTTTAAGGGAAAAACAGCATAAAACGCAAATTTTTATTTTCGTTTTTATTAATATTCGTCTATTTGAACGATTTCAACGATCTAAAATGCGAAAATGCTTTTTAAGCAAAACGCACTTTTTGAGCTTTAATCTGTTTTTTAACGCAAAAACAGCATAAAATCGACGATTTTTTATTATTCGTTTCTTATTAATATGGCTTCTATTTGAACGATTTACGATCTAAAATGCTTGAAAATGCATTTTTTTAGCCGCACTTTTGAGCAATCTGCTTTTTAAAAAAACGCTAAA